>NC_059192.1:91150923-91207947 GCF_020615455.1 Coregonus clupeaformis
GTGGTATAAAACTGTCATTACAGTGATTTATTATAATGAACCATGAAAATAGCCAACCAGTGCAGTGTCTGAGTCTCTCTCCTCCGCACAAATCATACACTCACACACACAAACCATAAAAAAAGACTACATTGAATAGTCCAGAGAGGAAAAACAAAATAAAAAGTGCTACTGTCACAGAAACATTCAGCTTTGCCAAGAAGAGCGCTCGTATTTACAAACATATTCCAAAATGGGATGGAAGCGAATTGTACAAGCATAGAAAAGAAAAGAAGCAAATATATACAACCTGTTTCCGGAAAAAGCTGGAGTAACCACCTATACATTAAATTACACTTTCTACAAATAACCATTGATATTCAAAAATAAACCGCTAAAGTCCTACCTACGGGTGAGCCCTCATTCTGGCTACCTCAGAAGACCACAGCACTCATTTCACTCTACCACTCTTCCTTTCTCTCACTTTCCTTTCCCCTACTCACACAGCACAAACAGACAGATAGACAAACACATACAGTCCATACACCACCTCACACATACACATGTGCACATACACACACACTGCAGCCTCCTGAGGCAGTGAAGCGGGCTCCCAGAATAGTATTTTCTGAATCACTGCAGCGGTGCACAGATATTTGTTACACAGAGGAATAAAAATAATAATAATTCTGTATTTCTCTATACAAAAAGCTTTCTGTTTGCTATAATGAGCCACTAGATAAAACGAATAAACGCTGTAGAAGAGCAGACAATAGACAAAGAGAAGAAGAAGTGAAAGGTGGACTAACTGACAAAGGGGGGTGGAGGCTGGAATGTACATTGATACAGAAAGTGCGGGACCTTACAATAGGAGTCCAAAACAGACAGAGGGTTAGACGGATAGGCACGCTCTCCGCCACAGGAGGGAAATTCAAAAGAAAATGAGGGAGGGAGGGATGTCGGAGAGAGAGAGTGGGATGAGCACCGGGGGAATCGTCCATCTTCATTTCAAACACAAAAGTCTCTAATAAGATTGTTTCACGGTTCTTGTTTTCAGTTTGTCCTTTTAAAAAAGCACCCCTTTATCCCACGTCCTCCTGTTTTTCCATTGGCCATGTGTTCAGGTACATAGAAAATATTTACAGCTTTTGTTGCTTGTTGTGTTCCGCTGTTTGTCTGTCTGTTTGTCAAGCCCCTCTCAGAGTGAGTTCATAGGGGCTGGCAGGGCCAAGGGGGAGGCCTGCATAGGGGCGGTCAGTGCCACCCCGTGCCCAGGTACCCAGCGTTGTGGAAGGGGGCGGGGGATGCAGGGGCCCCACGTGTCCCGCTGGGCATCTGAGTGGCGGTGGGTGTGGCCTGGGCCGGCTGAGTCTGCTGCTGGGGAGGAGGAGGAGGAGGGGGGGGCAGTCCAGTCTGCTGGTGGGGCGGGGGGTAGGTGGAGGGGGGCACCGAGGGGTTAGCGGTGCCGCCGGTGTGCATCAGCGGGGTAGGAAAGCCCCCCATGTTCTGAAAGTGGTGAGAGGCCTGCACCTGCATGGGGGCACTGGTGGAGGAGGCAGGAGGAGGAGGTGGGGGTGGAGGAGGAGGCAGGCCCTGGTTGAGTGACAGGAGGGTGCTGGCACTGGACTGCTGCAGCTGGTGGGTTTGGCCCTGTGGGGGAGGGGGCGGAGGGGGAGGGAGGGGCGACTGGGGGGAGGTGGTCAGGAGGAGCTGGTGCTGCTGGATTGGAGGAGGCTGCAGGTTAACGTGCAGCAGGGCGGAGCCAGGGCCCAGGGTGTTGTGGTGGGGGAGGAGGAGGAGGAGGGGGAGTGGCAGAGGTCTGGTAGTGCAGGGCGTGGGGAGGAAGAGTCTGCAGGAGGGGCTGGGATCCATGGGGGAAGGGGGACGTCACGGCAGACTTGAACCCAGAGAAGGGCCCCACGGCGGGGCTGACTGGCTGGGGAAGTAGGCCTCTGAGGCTGGAGGTGCTGGGGGAGGAGGGGGAGGCGGAGCGGACTGTGGGCTGTACTGGGAGAAGGGGGCCGGGCCTGGTTGAGCCTGGGGCTGGGTCTGAGGAGGAGCAAAGAGGAAGGCCCTCTGGCTGCGGTAAGGGGAGCCCTGGGCCTGGGGCTTGGGGGAGTGGAGGAGTGAGGGGGCAGAGTAGGGGGCAGCAGGGTGCAGCTTGGTGGGGGTCAGCGGGGCTGTCTTGGGTACAGCAGGCTTGCTGGGCTGCTGTGGGGCGGCCTGGGAGGGGGTACGAGGCCGGCTGTCACTCTCCTCCTCCTTCACTGGGTGACTGGCAGGCTGGGACGGGCTGCTGGGGCCAGGAGAACACGGCTAGGGAGGGAGAGAGAGACGGAGGGAGGGAACGGGTAAGTCATGAACAATAACCGTCTACATCAGGGGTAGGCAACTACATTCAGCCAGGGACGATTTTTGTTGAGGGGCACACTGCAAATTGACTACAACTAAGCCCAAAAAGAGATTGTAAGAGAATAATTTCATACCTTGACTACATTGAGACACGATCCGTTTTTTTGTGGGAATACTTGGGAACAGATTTCCTAAATTAAACTCATTTTTAGCTGAATTTACGGTCTTTTCTGACCAAAAACTAAAACCCTATAAAACCTTGGCGGGCCGGTTTTGGCCCACTGGCCGCCTGTTGCCGACCCCTGGTCTACATCATAGGCTGAGAGATGGCTGTGTTTGGCAGCATTATGTACTTCACACTATTGTTAGTGCTAGAAAGCAGAGTGTTTCTTACTGTGTGGGTTGGGGTCTTCTGCAGGCTAGGAGATGAACAATCTCTGACTGGGGCCTCACTGCCCTCGGTCTCTCCATCTGTAACAAGCACACACAGGCATACATTATTACAATTAAACTAAGATCCGTAAAGAAGTTATGTCCAAGTGTGTGTGTGTGTATCTGTGTGTACCTTTGTCCTTGCTGTGGTCGCTAAGTGACAGGGCTCTGTGGTAGCCACGCTCTCTTGCCTGCTCCACCGAGGTGGACGATGTCCACTGTCCTTCTCCCCCCTCTCTCTCCCCCTCGACGGGGGGCTCTGTGTCCTCGCTGGGCTGGGGGGTCTTTGACTCAGGCGGGGTGGGGGCCACTGCAGCAGGGGCCACTGAAGCTTGGGCCGGAGCAGGAGCCAGGGGTGGAGGCTCTTGGGTGGTCTCCATGGGCAGAGGGAAAATCTCCACTAGGGTAGGTGTTGTAGAGATAGGCGAGCTGCATTCCATTTTGGAGCCGCTGCGCCGCGCCTCGCGCTGACGCTTCCTGTACTCCAGCAAAGACACCTGGGAAAACACATGACATCACACGACATCAGAAAACAGACATTACTTTATCAGTCCAGGAACCTTAACACAGCTTGAATGGGCAGGATGAATAGCAGCAGTTCACCTTTTTCTTCTGTGGGGGATTCTGTCCTGACCCTCCCTCTCCGGTGCTGTCTCCACTCAGTGAACGAGAGAAGCCCAGGGTTCCCCCCTCCTCAGGGCAGGGGTAGAAGAGAGACCCTGCAGCCTCTGTGAAGGGTCCTGCTGCCAAGGGTACTGGTACTGTCACTGCCCCGGCCACAACACCAGCCCCGGCCACAGCCACCACCTCAGGCCTGAAGGCCAAGATGGGCTCCAGAGTGTGTGAGGGGGTAAGGTCCCTCAGGTTAGAGTTGATGGGGGAGAATGACAGACCCCCTGGCCCTGACAGACCTACTCTCTCTGGACTCTTCATCCAGGGGGGAAGGAGGGAGGATGAGGCTGGGTCTGTAGGAGGAGGAGGGGGCCTCGCTGCTGTCCTCGGCCCCTGTCCCAGTCTCTGGCCCCTCCTCTCCCCCACAGTCCTGGGACTCAGCGGTGGGGGGCTGGGGGCTCAGGGGGGCACTGGCCTTGGCCTCAAGGGGGGGCAGTACGTCCAGACTGGGAGCCCTGACCGCTACACAGGGGGAGGAGAGCAGCGAAGGGGGCAGCTCAGCCTCTTGGGTGCTGGGTCTGCGACTGCCCTCCGGTGAGCTGTCCAGGGAAGACTCGCTCTGTGGACACAGGAAAAGAGATAATAACAAACTGTTCACTTCCCTCTATGTGTGTGTGTGTGTGTGTGTGTGTTGCGTGTGTGTCTGTCTTACTTCCTGCGGGGCACTGAGTGTGTGTGTGGGGGTGCTGGGTAGAGGCTCGGGGCTCGGCTCCTCCGTACGGGTGATGCGGGGCGGCGTGGCCAGCTGGAGGGGCGTACCCGGCGTCTCTGATAGGTCGGCCCGGGTTGGCGTGGCACAGGGAGAGCCGTAGGGTGTGGAGCTCTCTGACATGCAGGCTTCCAGCGGACACATACCCAGACGCCGCTTCTTCAGAGGAGTGGGCAACTCTGTATTTCACACACACACACACACACACACAGAGAGGAAGTGTCACTCACATGCACAAAAAAACACACACTTGCATACAAGATTTATGTTCCTTATAAGTTATAACAAACATATTCCCACACACACATTCCTGAGTCCTCACCAGAGTCCTCACCTGGCAAGGTGCAGCAGCCGTTGTAGGGGAGGGGGCTGTCAGAGTCCCCGTTGATAGGGGGGCTGAGAGGGCCCTCGCTGGGCATGACCAGGGTGGGCTGGCCGCTGCTTGGTGGAGGGGTGGTGGTCTCCTCCTCTAGAGCCTGCTTCAACCAGCGCTGTGGGGAGAAGACAGGGAGGGAGGCGACTTAGACATGTCAACCAGAAATACAATTACATTTACTGGTAATACTGTCAGTCCGTCTCTCTGCTGGTAACACTGTCAGTCCGTCTCTCTGCTGGTAATACTGTCAGTCCGTCTCTCTGCTGGTAATACTGTCAGTCCGTCTCTCTGCTGGTAATACTGTCAGTCCGTCTCTCTGCTGGTAATACTGTCGTTCTGTCTCTACCCTGCAGCTATACCTGACAGCTAACACTCTCTCCATTCCCCTGCGGGGTGAACAACATACCTTCTTGCAGGAGCCTGTGGTGGGTGGCGTGTCGGGCAGCTCGCGGGAGCGCCGGCGTCCGGTGGGCACCCCAGGGGTGGTGGGGCTGCGGTTGGCCAGGAAGGGTGAGGAGAAGCGGACGTAGTGTTTGGGCGTGCTGTAGACGTGCGGGCTGGGGCCCATGCCGGGCAGGGCGTTGAGCTGGGTGGCCAGCACCTCCGGGTCGCTGCTGATCCTCAGGGGCCTCTCTGGGGCCGGCTCTGGGGTCCGCAATAAGCGCTCATGCTTGTCGACGCACCACTCACTCACTAAGTGCTGTAGAGAGAGAAAGAGAGAGCTTTAGTCACAAGCAAACTGCATTTGATTATAGTATTGAGTGACATTTCACTAGTAGGAATATAACATTCCTCTAAGTCGAAATAGAATAGTGACTAGCCGTGTTTAGGGGTGAGCACTGAGCCGTGGGTAGGGTACCTTTTTCGTTTTGGGGTACTTCTGCCCGGAGCGGTTTCTGTCGGGGGCCGGGGAGCCACTGTAAGGGGGGCTGGTGTCGGGGGCATGGGAGGAGAGGGCCTCTGGTTCGGGGTCCCTGGAGGCCTCTCCGTCTGGGCCGTCATTGGCCAGGGGGTCCAGGAGTTCCCCGGGCGAGCCGGGAGGTATGTCAGAGCAGGTGCTGATGGTGCGCGCTCGCCGCCGCTGCTGCCCGATGTGGGTGCGGCTCCGCGAGAAGCTCTTCCTCTGCTTGCTGCCTCGCAGCTTGGCCGGCGTGGGCTTGTTGAGACCCGGCTCCTCCTTCACCTCTAGCAGGGGCTGGGAGAGACAGCCAGACAGGGAGAGACCGGGTTAGGATAGAGTACAGTAGCATAGTTTTGGATGGGTTTATAATTACCTTTAGATTATTGAGAACATTCTCTTTTATACTAATGACCTGGTGTAACCAAATGTTGAGTCAACTATCAGTGATGTGTGGTTGTGCGTGTGCTTACCGTCATGATACTAGGAGACTGCATGTCGGCCTCGGGGGTGGCAGGGGGCTCCTCCTTGATGCCCCCCTCTGACTTGGTGCCGATCCTCTCCAGGGCCTGCTCCCGCCTCTTCTCCCTCTTCTCCATGCGGGCAAAGGCCTGCAGGATGGCCTCCATCTTCCTCTCTTCACGGGTCTGTAGCGGAGGGGGAAAGGAGAGACGGGACAGACAAAGTGGTAAGTTTTAGTCCATGTGGCCTAGTCTCCTGCTCCACTGGGCCTAGAGGGGGAGGGACACGTTATCGCAACACAGGACAGGCAAGAGGCAGTCTGGCTAGCTAGCTGGCAGAAATAAACAACAGTGCCGCAGAATGACAGAAAAAAAAACAAAAACATTTTTCCCTTCCAGTGGAGACAAAAACAATGGAGATGGAACAAGTCAAAACCCTGTTGATGTGAGAGATGTCAGACAAAACAACATGGAACTGGGAGGTCGGAAAGTAACATTAGACCCTTACCAAACCGTTCAGGGTGTGTGTATATGAGCCAGGGAGAGGTTTTTATAACACTCCGGCTGCCTCCACCAGACAGGGCACCAACACTAGCTTTACCACCCCTAGTAGCAGAGACACACTGGGGTCTGCCACAGGGCCGGTCAGTGGAGAGAAGATGGAGGTGGTGGGGGGGGCAGTTAGTATGTTTGTCAGTCAGTGGGGTCCCCTATGAGGTGGAAGGGCAGGCAGGCAGGCAGGCAGGGGGGTATGTTTGGGGGGAAGGGGGTTGGTGGGTCAAGTTTACCTCCGGTTTACTCAGTCCCAGACAGCTGGAGGCCCCCACGCCGTGCAGATGGGACTCCTCCGCTGGGCTGGCCTGAATGGTTTACAGAGAGACAGCCTGGTTTAGAAGACAAGAGGCCCGGGTCCCCCCAATAACACATATACACATAAACACACCACCAGGGTTCCCCACTCTAAGGGCTTCAGTGTGTCGCCAACCCACAGGGATCCTCTAGGGACAGGTGGGCAGCCGAAGGGGGGTTGGAGGTGACCTGGGCACTACAGTGTTATCAAAGAGGGGAGAGAAGAGGGGCGCACATAGGGATAATGCCTGCCTTCTGCCTGTAGACGCATGTCCAGTTAGGGCTTCTTCACCTCGTCTGCTTACACCAGCTTACCCAGGAGGAGGAAGACTTTTTATTTTTCCAATTCTCTCAGTCATACTGGGCTCAATGAATGAACAGTGATTTCAACACAACCCACCAGCACTGGAACTCAGGTTCACCACATCACCAGCGTCATAAACCACATACTGCACCCACGACACATGGCAAGAAAACCAATGAAGACAATAGCAACAACCCAATCACCAACTTTCACCAAGGTTGATGACAAGCAACTGCATACCATCTGCAACACCAAAACCGAACCTTAGTGTAACCTGCGTGTGTGTGTTCCATGCCATGTCAGTATCCCTGGCATCTTTAATATGAGTGTGGGTCAAATACCATGCCTAACACACACAGACATCCCCAGTGTTAAGAGCCCATGCGGACAGGGCATTGTTGTGGATGCGTGGTTAGGGTTGGACACCATACATACACTAGACCAGAGGGTGACTGTTACATCAGAGGACAGTGAATCCAGAAGCTCTTTCTTCCACAGTAGAGAGGGGGTTCCTCCTCCTGGACCAGCTTGCAGCTTCCCTTGGAGGGAGGGAGGCAGGCTATTGGATTACCCAGAGTCAATAAGGCCCTGGCACAGAGTAGTTGTGCCCAGCCCTCCCCCCTCTCCTCCCTCCATCCTCCCCTCTTCTCTCTCTCCCTCTTTCTGGGCTATTTAGCAGAGCCAGAGCCAGTCCATTGGCCAGAATGATGAGTCAGCGCTTTACACCTTGGGCCTCGTCGTGTGAAAGGGAGCTGACGGCAGGGTAATTTCCAGAGTGTGTGTATGTGACCCCATCTCTCCGGGTCACCAGAGCTCTTTAGCAGGGGAGAGGAGAGAGATTGCGAACAGTAATTGGCCATTTCAAAAGTTGGCCAATACTGTACGTGAGGGTCATACTCAGACACACAGGGAGAGTTCCAGTACTTATGTGTGATGAGGCTGGGGCTCGTGTATACTCAGCTAATGAGAGGGGAGGAGGAGGGGGGTCTGTGGCTCTGGAGGGCCCGGAATGGTGTAATGTGTGGTGTACCGGTTTAGCAAATGAACTCTTAAATAAATGAGGAAAATAACCCATGTATAATGATGACTAAAACAGAGCCTCAGTGTTTGAGGGCTCTGCCAGAGGAAGTGAGTGAGCGACAGAGAGCAGGGGGGGGTGAACCCCGCGTGCTAGGCTACACAGCAACAGGATGAGGCAGAGACAGCAGCAGTAGCAGGGAGGTGGGTTCGTGGGGGGAGATGGAGGAAACCACCGCCACACAAACAGTGACCCACACCAGCAAGGATGAGCTTCCTATGGGGGTGGGGGGGTTATGGGCTGCACACAGCAGGGCGCGCTGCAGCCCTGGCACACTGAACTTACCATCTTCCTCTTTCTCTCTGCAATGGTCTCCTCTGACTCCATCTCTACTTCACTGCTAACCGAGTTATCAGGTTGGTCTTCTACATCCTCTAACTCTGTCGGATCCTGTTAGAGGGGGAGAGGAGGGGGGGGTGGCGCTTTATCATGGCACTGACCAACCACAGGCAGTCTGGCTACAGACTAGAGGGTCTAGAGTAGCGAGGGGGTAGGTGGGGGAGGGAGAGAGAGGGAAGGGGATCGTCTGGGGGAGAGTGACAGTTGGGGGTACTGACTGGGGACATGGTGGCATTGTCTGTGCACAAACTTGCTCAAAGCTTGTATTCGGTCCTAGGCAGTCAGAATGACAGCGAAACGCAAACCGTACCCCCTTTTCCAAGAAGAGCGAGAGACCAAGCTCACTTCTGTAGTGCCTTGTGCTGCGTTGTTTTGAGCCCACTGCCAACAACTACCCTGTAATATATCAAGTGGTGGCTTGTGGTCACACAAAGGTCTGTTTGCGCACAATGACAGATGTGGACAGCTTCTGTATTCAGCGAGTGCATTTCTTTGTTTGTGCGTGTTGGTCCGATAGCGATGCCTCGCACTTCACCGTTCACATTCTAGACCATATATCAGTCTACCCAGTCTCCATAAACCATCCTTCTGTGTGCTTCCCCCAGATCTAAGATCTGTCCTTAAAATCACTCATCGTGGGAACTACCAGTCCCTACCACAGAAGCAACTTGCTTGCCGATAAGACCTATGGCCTGGGTCGGGGTTATTAGACTTACTGGACAGGTTCAGATAGTACCTGCCAGTTTCACATTGAACGTTTTCTTCCGTTTGGTGTCTACTGAACACAACCTTGGGGACCAGCACAGCGACAGAGGTCTTTCTCTCTGTGTAATACTGAGTAGAGGGATGCCTAGTGGTGCGTTCAGGAGCTACTGCAGCAGAGATGACACAGCGTGATAGCATGTCTCATCTGCCACCAGAGAGGGCTAAATGCCAGCCAAACGCCAGACAGCTCTGAGCAGCGATACACGGTACAGTGAGAGCAAACGGCTGACAGTGGTGAGAGAAGGCTGGGTGCAGGAGTGGGCTTTGGGCCAGGGAGAAGGGGGAACCAAGACGGATGATAGAGGAATACAACTGGTCTACTAACGGATAACACTAATAAAACAGAAATACAGCAAACATAACAGAAGCATTGAAAAATGGCTACACACATGGACATTGGACGCTAACCAAATGGAAAACAAGATAAATATGATAACACAAAAAGGTCTTTAAGGGGAACGCCAACTTATAGGCTCCTATAGGGCAATCCTGAACAAAGAGCGTGATAGAGAAGTGTGATGGGGTTAGGGGTGTGTGTGATGGGGATAGGGGTGTGTGTGTGTGAGATGGGGATAGGGTGTGTGTGTGTGTGTGTGTGATGGGGATAGGGTGTGTGTGTGTGTGTGATGGGGATAGGGTGTGTGTGTGTGTGATGGGGATAGGGTGTGTGTGTGTGTGATGGGGATAGGGGTGTGTTTGTGTGTGATGGGGATAGGGGGTGTGTTTATGTGTGATGGGGATAGGGTGTGTGTGTGTGTGTGTGTGATGGGGATAGGGGTGTGTGTGTGTGTGTGTGTGTGTGTGTGATACGGTGTATGTGTGTGTGTGTGTGTGTGATGGGGATAGGGGGTGTGTGTGTGTGATGGGGATAGGGAGGTGTGTGTGTGGATGGAGACGTGGATTGAAGGGAGTTGTGTTGCCAGGGAAATCTTACCTGGTTGTTGGAGATGGAGAGGCGGAGGGGTGATAGCTTCCTCTGCTTGCCGTCGGCCCCCAGGCCCTTGGCCCTGCCGTCACAGTCCAGGGTCATGTTCTGGTTCTGGCCCAGGTCCAGGTGGTCCCCTCGCTGCATCATGGGCTCCTTGTCCTTGCGGCCCCGCCGGCGGCTGCTGGCCCCTAGGTTCTCAGTGGGCTCCAGGTTGTGCTTCAGCACCGGGCACTCTGGGTTCCCCCTCACACACGCACAGTCCACCTTGTACTTACTACAGAGAGAAGAAGAAGATAGAGGGAGAGATGTGGGGGAGAAGGAGAGAGGGGAGAAGATAGAGGGAGAGATGGGGGGAGAAGGAGAGAGGGGAGAAGATAGAGGGAGAGATGGGGGGAGAAGGAGAGAGGGGAGAAGATGGGGGGAGAAGGAGAGAGGGGAGAAGGGAGAAGGGGAGAGGGGAGAAGATAGGGGGGGAAGAAAGAGAAAGAGAAGGTAGAAAGACAACTTGGTTGAGGGTGACCAATCTTGTCTTGTTGTGTGTGTGTGTGTGTGTGTGTGTGTGTACTAGGTGATATATTCCACCCTGCTTACCAGCAGCCATAGTCATAGTCGAAGCCTATGGTGATCTCGGTGCCTTTGGTGATGGACCTCAAAGAGTAAATGTACAAATGGAGCATACCATCCTCTATTACATGACGCACCTGAGAGAGAGAGAGACAGAGAGAGAGAGAGAGAGAGAGAGAGAGAGAGAGAGAGAGAATGAGGCACCCACTGAGACTTATGAAGTTACATTAAGTTGAGGTTAGTGGCTCTGGGGGGGGATGTGGTCAGGGTTTAGAGCCGTAGGTTTAGTATCGTGGTCTGCGATTGGCCACTCACCTCAGAGTTGGGGGTGCAGGAGCGTCGGATGAAGCGGGCCTCGTTGCCAAAGCTGCGGGCGTCCACACACATCTCCAGACCGTCAAACTTTGAGTAGAACAACACAAAAGGGTACGGCCTGGAGAGAGAGAGAGATGAATGAAATGCAGGGCAGACAGACATAGTAACAGATTGGGGATGTCCATATGGTGCCATGGGGAAGATAGCCAGGAGCTCAACGGGAGCTGACAGAGGACTTTACTGCCCACTGCCAAGAAAGAACCACAACACAAATACACACCCCTTCCTTCTATCTCTATCTCTCCCTCTACCTCTCAAATGTCTCAATAAAACATACAACTATAAAAAGGAGTGTAGAATTCCACTTTAAATTTGAGCTGAGGATTCTACTTGAGCTCAGGTTTCCACCAGATGGGTCCTCACCTCTTGAAGAAGCATCCGTTAGCCTCAAACTGCTGTCGCAGCATGAACTTGCCCCTGTACTCTATGATGAGGGAGTCTGGAGCCAGGTCCCTCACTGCCTTCATGATCTTCTTATTCTTCTGAACCTGGCTCTGGAGAGGGGAGAGACAACAGGACATCAGGTAAGAATGCTGCCCGCTCAGGCAAGGACAAATGTTTGTGAGTCATTGTGTCCGTTTCAGCTACCTCCACAGGTGGTTTGAAGGCGGCCGTGCGTGTGTTGTAGGCCAGGGTCTTGCCGTCGCCGGCCTCCTTGACGCGGAGCAGGATCTGGACGTCCTCGCTGTACTGGTTGCTGCCGGCCTCCTCGTAGGCCTCCATCCAGGCCTTCATCTTGTTCTCCCACAGAGATGGGTGCTCCCCTGGCTCCATGTCTGGAGCGCCACCCTTTACTCTGGAGGATTTCCTGGAGCCCTCACGGAACGCCTGTTAGACAAGAGACTCCAGTGAGCAGACAGCATAAAAAACAATGTTTACCACCATTTAAGAGACATTACATTGTGCAAAACAAATTTCTGTCAAATTAAACATGCCAAAACAACTTATTTTGGGAGAGTTGCTCCACTTACAAATACATGTAAAGCTCAGAGGCACAGTTGGGGGCTAGATAAGAAGCTGAATGGAAGTTTGAACACAGACCTTCTTGGCTCGGGCCGGCTCCTTGTCTCCGCTCCTCTTGCGTTTCTTGTCGGCCTGCTTGTTGCCTGCCAGGCGGCCGGTGGTCAGTGTGATGCTGGTGGGTGTGTGCTGGAAGGCCGTGTACAACTCCAGCGGCACCTCGTCCCCACTCTCTGTGGCACTGGTGTCCCCGTCTGCAGAGATACATACCGGTATGCCTTAATAAAGCATTGGTAATAAAGGTTTATTTGTGCATCTTGTACAGCAGGGTCCAACCAAAGCAACATTTTCCTGTTTCTAACTGATTTAGACAAATTATTTATCAAAGGTAAAAACAAGATTTTCCATAGCACAGTCTGCCATTCTTAATGTCTGCATTGTTGAATTACTCGATGTGACCAGCAGGTGTCAGCCTGCAGCTGAATCATAAATGTGGTAACAGCAGCCATTCACAAGCTTTGATTATTTGAATAGGGTAAATTGGGGGGGAAACCCTGGGCTAAACAACAAGGCCGGTCAGATGTGGCCTGGGTGGCTTCAGACCTGCAGGGGGAAGAGGCTGCAGTATGGAGCAGACTGACTTAAACAGCCTTTATCACACTGCCGTCTGATCTGAGAGCTGTTTACTGCAGCGCACTGGGAGGGACTGGAGGAGGTAGGTATATATCTCACCATCTCTCCACTCACCGGACATGTTCTCCCTCTTGCGGGTCTGAAGCATGATGGCCCGGTCTCTGTCCAGGCTGCGCGGCTGGCAGCGCTCACACAGGTACGTCTCAGGAATGTGCTGCCTGTCGATCCCCATGCAGTCTATGTGCTGCCACACACTGCCAGAAGAGAGAGGAGAGGGCAGAGGGTCAGACACAGTAACAGCAGCCATTCACAATGCAACAGTGGGGTCTAGACAGGGGTCACTTATCCCATTGAAAAGTTGAGACACTGATGAGACATGGACACTGTTTGAAACCTAGAATGCTTATGAATCACTGCTAGGACAGTATGGACTCTGTGGTCTAAAGCACTGTGACCTGATAAAGGAGAGTCCAGGGTCTTTCCCAGTTCCTACCTGCACTTGTCGCAGCAGATCATGTAGCCAGTCGTCATGGGTGAAGCCACAGATGCAGCGGGTGATGTCAGCCCCGTAGCTGCCATCCTCCGAGGTGCTGAGTGTGGTGCCCCTGGACGCCTCGTCCTGCAGGCCCCCCGGCACAAACAGCCCCTCGCCCGGCTGGATCAGCATGGAGGGGGGAGGGGAGGCCGGGGGCGTGGGCGGGGGGCGCGCCCCATAGTTGTGGTCCTGGGGAGGAGGACAGAAAGGTGTTGAGGGTGACACATACACCAGGTTTATACCAGAGAAAACGATCTATGGCGTTCTCTCCATCTCTATGGTTTATAGTATACTCTACGTCAAACATTGAAATTCTAATTTAACAATTGCAAACTGCCACTTCCTTCCAATATGAATTGTTCAATTGTTAAGACTGCATTGTGATTGACCCTAACCCAGGTGAGTGAACTAGCCTGTATGAGGAGTGAACTGCATTAGCATGGAGGAAGCTAGCTAGCTTGACTGATGATGAACCAGGAAGGAGAGAGCTGAGTTCAGGTATATTAGGTCAGGTAGCACGTAAGAGAGAAAGAGAGAGAGAAAGAGAGAAGTATGCTATGTAGCCAGTACTGTAGTCTAGTAGCACTGTAGTGTAGTCTACTGTACAGTAGTGCACAAGTTCCCAAACTAGGGTCCGGGGACCCCAATACGCTGTATAGCCTATAATATAGTGTCAGTGCACTGGATTATAGTGTACGGTAGTGTCAGTGCACTGGATTATAGTGTACGGTAGTGTCAGTGCACTGGATTATAGTGTACGGTAGTGTCAGTGCACTGGATTATAGTGTACGGTAGTGTCAGTGTACTGCAGGGTTCTTCAATTCCGGTCCTGGAGGGCCGAAACACCTCTGTTTTTCATCCTCTCCTTCTAATCAGGGGCTAATTCAGACCTGGGACACCAGGTGAGTGCAATTAACTACCAGGTAGAAATAAAAATTCCGGCCCTCCAGGACCGGAATTGAAGAACCCTGGTGTACTGTATTGTAGTGTACGGTAGTGTCAGTGTACTGTATTATAGTGTACGGTAGTGTCAGTGTACTGTATTATAGTGTACGGTAGTGTCAGTGTACTGTATTATAGTGTACGGTAGTGTCAGTGTACTGTATTATAGTGTATGGTAGTGTCAGTGTACTGTAATATAGTGTATGGTAGTGTCAGTGTACTGTAATATAGTGTATGGTAGTGTCAGTGTATTGTAATATAGTGTATGGTAGTGTCAGTGTATTGTAATATAGTGTATGGTAGTGTCAGTGTATTGTAATATAGTGTATGGTAGTGTCAGTGTATTGTATTATAGTGTATGGTAGTGTCAGTGTATTGTATTATAGTGTACGGTAGTGTCAGTGTATTGTATTATAGTGTACGGTAGTATCAGTGTATTGTATTATAGTGTACGGTAGTGTCAGTGTAATGTAATTAGGTTATGGTAGTGTCAGTGTACTGTATTATAGTGTACAGTCGTGTCAGTGTATTGTATTATAGTGAATGGTAGTGTCAGTGTATTGTAATATAGTGTATTGTAATATAGTGTATGGTAGTGTCAGTGTATTGTAATATAGTGTATGGTAGTGTCAGTGTACTGTATTATAGTGTATGGTAGTGTCAGTGTATTGTAATATAGTTTATGGTAGTGTCAGTGTATTGTAATACAGTGTATGGTAGTGTCAGTGTACTGTATTATAGTGTATGGTAGTGTCAGTGTATTGTAATATAGTGTATGGTAGTGTCAGTGTATTGTAATATAGTGTATGGTAGTGTCAGTGTACTGTATTATAGTGTACGGTAGTGTCAGTGTATTGTAATATAGTGTATGGTAGTATCAGTGTATTGTATTATAGTGTACTGTAGTATCAGTGTATTGTATTATAGTGTACGGTAGTGTCAGTGTAATGTAATTAGGTTATGGTAGTGTCAGTGTACTGTATTATAGTGTACAGTCGTGTCAGTGTATTGTATTATAGTGAATGGTAGTGTCAGTGTATTGTAATATAGTGTATGGTAGTGTCAGTGTATTGTAATATAGTGTATGGTAGTGTCAGTGTACTGTATTATAGTGTATGGTAGTGTCAGTGTACTGTATTATAGTGTATGGTAGTGTCAGTGTATTGTAATATAGTGTATGGTAGTGTCAGTGTACTGTAATATAGTTTATGGTAGTGTCAGTGTACTGTTTTATAGTGTATGGTAGTGTCAGTGTATTGTAGTGTCAGTGTACTGTATTATAGTGTATGGTAGTGTCAGTGTACTGTAATATAGTGTATGGTAGTGTCAGTGTATTGTAATATAGTGTATTATAGTGCATTGGTGTGTACTGCTGTGTAGTGTTGAAGTGTGAGTGTACTCACGGCGTAGGGCAGCCCAATGTAACTGTGGGAGTGGTGAGAGTTAATGCTGTAGATCTGGTGCGGGTAGCTGGACTTCTCCACCACCACAGGGCTGGCCTCTACCGATTCTGGTCTGCTGGACAGAGAGACAGGGAGAGAAACAGAGTTAGGAGGGGGATCCCATTCACAACAGTAACAGAGAAGAGAGAGAGATCAGTGCATTGTAAAATGAAAGATAGACATGAAAGAGGGAGAGAAACAGTAAGAAGGGGATTCTATTTACAACAGAGAGAGAGAGAGAGAGAGAGAGAGAGAGAGAGCACAGAGAGAGAGAGATTGTAAAATGAAAGATAGACATGCAAAAGGGAGGGAAACCATTAGGAGGGAGATTCACTACAGTACAAGGGGAGATATGAGTGTAGCGTAAAACGACAGGTAGACAGAGAAAGGGGTAGAATAGAAGAGAGAATCTCCTCATAAGCAGTGAGTGTATTGTTGTGCTTCATTGATTCTCCACTTCCACTGGCTTAATGAGGAGTGTTTATTTGGGGAGCTGACAGTGGTTGTGACACAGAGTGGAAGAGGCATAAGGATCACAGAGGCCAGAAGCCCTGTGTGTGTGTGGCCTGGTCCCATCATATCACCTCAGCTAACTGGACAGAGCTGATAGCAGGGCAAATAACTAAATGGGGGGCCTAATCTCTCCACAATAAAGATCATTTAAACCTGAGCCCCATTTCTAGAGGACACACACACACACACTACTGGAGGCTAACACACACACACACACACACACACCATTCACACACGCAGTAACAATAACAGGCATTCACTTCCGTGAGCTCATTTATCAAACCGGTATATCCACTTTCATTCTATGACATTGCAGTGGCGCAGAGAAAGCCTGTCAGGCTGTTTGAAAATTAAACCAAGGACATGGGGGTAAGGTTAACTAGGCTAGTTCTCACTGGCATTGAAGGAAGAAGTAGTGGTTAAAAAAAACGATGCAAAAAGGGAAGTGGGATTGGCAAACGGACAACAGAGGGGAGACAATGAAGGAGTGAAGGGAGGAGTGGCACTGTCAGGAGAGAAGTGCCTTTAGAGAGTAGGGAAGAAAGAGACCAGTGACAGCCCAGACAGAGTTGAGACTCGAGGCGGATTTGTCATGACAAATCCAAAGGCTAGCTGATGTTCCAACAACTAATACTCCAACTCCTACACACAAACAGCCTGTTGGTCAGTCCTGAGGAAGAAACTCCACCAAATCCTCCCCTTCTTATCCAGGATAGTCCAGACAACTGCTTCAAGGTCAAAGAGAGGGAGAGTGAAGGCGAGAGAGGAGAGAGAAAATAGAGATTCCCCCAGGTGTATCGAAGCTGGCTTTGCACATTCAAACACATCTCAGAAGCAGAGGCAAAATGAAACCTTGACAAGAGGCCAACTGCCCTGCCAAAACGTTTAGCTAACAATGCAGACTACAAGAGAAAAGCCCACTAAACAAACTGGACAGCTTCAAAGGTACCGTGTTACAAACTGTATATGTGGTCTGATGGCGTAGTAGACTGCCTGAGGGGATGCTATGGCTGTACGGCTCAAACAGGCTATCTAGTACTAGGAACAGCTGACACACAAACCCAGAATAATAAAGAGAAAATATGTGAAACTACACACACACACACACTGCCCAGCAGAAACACTTCTAGCCAGCAACTGGAATACGTGACAAGCCAAGACAGTTCGTAGCATCACAGTAGTGAGGCAAAACTAGGCTACTCCAACGAATGGACGTGCCACGTGTCTGCGTGTTAAAGTACAAACACACACTCCTCTCCAATGCTCCAACCCTCCCTTTCCTTCCTTCCCTCTAGTCACCCTGTCCCTCCTAGGGTAAAGCAGCAGTACAGTACCTGGTGGAGTCAGTGGTTCCCCCCCTAGTCTCACCGCGTGCTGCACACCATCACCTCCCAACGCTCACTGTGCAACACTTCCTTAAATATGGTATTGGCGCTCAAAGTGAAAACGTAAGTGCATGTAAAAAGGTCTAGGCGTGGGCCCCGGGGAAGGTGTGTACATAACTCGCTGAAACACACACACACAGTTCACTACCCTCCCCAGGGCAGAGAAGTAACCCAAACCAAATAAACTTGAAAGTAGGCTACTGACAACTGTGTGTGAATGATTTACTCGGGTAAAATCTATACTTCATAAATCAGGGATTTGCAGGGATGCAGCATGCATCATTCAGTGGTGAGACGGAACGTTTTCATTAATGTATTAAATGAGTATTTCAAATGGGCTTTATTGTGTTTTCCTGGAATAGTCCCTCTGGTGAGAGAGGGGGATGATATAAAAAGGAGAAGAGAACAGACGAGTGATGAGTGAGTTTGTTTGACGGATGGCGAGGGGCCATGTTTGGTCTCAGTGTGACTAGGCTAGAGGGACTGAGAATGACTGCATCAATCATGTATGTCTCATAGGAAGTCAGGGACCAAGGGACAGAGACACAGAGACAAAGTGCATGATGCTATAGTCAATCACAATATCATACAATCACACACACACACGTCTAGGGGGAAGCTA
Source organism: Coregonus clupeaformis (assembly GCF_020615455.1). Taxonomy (NCBI): domain Eukaryota; kingdom Metazoa; phylum Chordata; class Actinopteri; order Salmoniformes; family Salmonidae; genus Coregonus; species Coregonus clupeaformis. Next base: position 91,169,037 of record NC_059192.1, read on the forward strand.
TGCGATGTGAGACACTGGGAGACTCAGAGAGCAAAGACAGCAGAGAGAGACAACAGAGATGGAATGGAGGTTTCAATTAAACAGACAGCTAGGCTAGGCATGTGCTAATCATAGCTCACAGCTCAAGAGAGAGCTTAATATGGAGCAAGAGATCACACACACAGAGAGAAGAGAGAGAGAGATCAATTCTGCACAGCCAGAGGCAATGCCTTCACTCCAAAGTGTTTCCACTCACTGCCATGGCAACTCAATGTAGCCGTTGGCGAGCACACGCACACTGTGCCCCGTGTGTCGCTGGGTAGGTAGAATCACACACGGCCACCACACGCAGCTTGTCACGACACACACACACACACACCCCAGCTCGCTCACAACGCTGCATCCTTCAGAGGGAGGTGGAGAGGCCGTGACCACTCCTCTGGGGATAGCCCTGGTGTTCCTAGGGTTAGCACGCTAACACGCTAATGCTAACTTCTGCTCTGTGTTCAGAACACGAGGGCCTCAAAAGGGCACCAAGGATCTGTGACATGTCCAGTTTTATCAGTAGGGTGGTAGGAAGAGGGCTAGATGATAACTACCCTGGTCTGTGGGCACAGTGGCGGTAGGTAGTTCTGTGTGTGTGAGTTTTACAGCCAGCCAGCCATACTCTGTGCGCTGTATGAAACCATCACAGCGGAGGCCCAATTCAAGCTTGTTAACTTCATTTGACGAAATCTGAATCAGGCAGGGGCAGGCAGACGCAGGGCGGAGAGAGAGAGGGCTTAAAACCCGCCCCTATGAACAGAAGGGCCCTGGGATGAGACGCAACCCTAAAAAAAGCTCACTGGAAGGGGGGAGAAGGGGGAAAGAGAGGTGAGCGCGACTGGAACCATTTAAGACGCCTTAACCGCAAGAGGGCCACCTGTCATTCATCCCGGTGACCATGGCAATGGCCCCTGCGCAGTGCGGAAGGGAGACATTGGGGGGAGGTTTCCATGGCAACCAGCGGTGGCTGCCCGCAACAGCTCTTAAGGCTGGGGGAGAGTGACAGGCCCCATTTAAAGAGACAAGCCCCTCTAAAAACACACCTTTCTATTCTTCAACCACAGGAGCACAGATGAGGTCTCTCTTATTTGTCTATAATACCTTGACTGTATCCTTGAGGAGAGTATAGGACAGACTGTGAGGAGGGCAGTATGTTGTTGTTGTACAGAGTACAGACAGAAGGATCAGGTGCGTCATTTTCAGAGTAAAATTCTCTCTCCACGTGGAGGTATCAGGTTGGTAGGAGTCATTCTAAATCATGACATTAGCTACACTGACAGTGTATTACACAGAAGCAACAACTCAGAAATATAAAGTGAACAGTAAGGGTGTGTGACGCTAGATAGTCATAAGCACAGCATAAATGGGCTCCCGAGTGACGCAGCGGTCTAAGGCACTGCATCTCAGTGCTTGAGGCGTCACTACAGACCCCCTGGTTCGATTCCAGGCTGTATCACAACCGGCCGTGATTGGGAGTCCCATAGGGCAGCGCACAATTGGCCCAGCGTCGTCCGGGTTTGGCCGGTGTAGGCCGTCATTGTAAATAAGAATTTGTTCTTAACTGACTTGCCTAGTTAAATAAAGCTATTCTGCCTCATATCTTCTCTACAAAGTGTGTTTTGTCATATATGGAACTTGGGTGGTCTGGTCAGATTAATAGCTAGGGCATTGAGAATGTCTATGGGAAGTGATTGGTGTGAGACGCTGAGTGCTATGTATGTGATCAATGGGATTGACCAGGCCTGTCCAGTACAGCAGACAGCAGGGCTATGGAGCCCCTCAGCAGGGCGAGAACAGAATCAATGCAACACAGAGAGACAGAGAGAGACAGAGACAGAGAGAGCGAGAGAGTGAAAAGGAGAATAGAGAGAGTAAGAGAAGGGTGAGATGAATCATGAGATGTTGGTTTGGACCTGAAGACATTTGTATACTCACTCTGAGCCTGCAGCCATTTCCAGGTATGAGGTGTCTGCTGTGTCCACCCCTACAGGGATCACTATGCTCATGACGTTCTCTGCTGATCAATTCTTGTCCTACTGAGTCCAGAGCACGGGAGTCCAAAACACTGAGGCATGCCAGCCACAGCACTCATTGCAGACATCTAAGTGCATCCACAAGGCCTGCCACAGAGGGAGAGAGAGAGACAACAAGGGAGTTAGCATGGTGCAAAAAGGGACAGTCACCAATATGTGATAAGTCAGACTGAAAACTGGGGTATTTCCAGGAAGCACAATGATTCATAAATTCAGCTGTGTGAGCTGTAGTTACTAGCTAACGGCTAGTAACACGGAATGATAGGAATTTCCCTAGAGAACCCTCACCCACCTCACTGGCTACCTGAGACATTGATGGATGCAAGGGGGAAGAGGAGCTATAGTAAGGCGATGCCTGGTGTCGGTAAACTTGGCAAATGCGACCTCTACACAGACTGCCAGGAATGCAGGATGCTGCGGTGGCAGTGTTCCACCACAAGGGGGTGTGAGAGAACAGAGCTCTGACTGGCGGCCATTAATGGAGGAGAAAGAAAAACGCAACAACACAGAGGCCATCTTTTCACAGAGCAGGAGTGTTCTACTGAGCAGAACAGCACACACACACACACACACACACACAGACATACACTCTCTAAAAGAAACACACACACAATCCTTTAACGCTGGAATTAGAGCTGTCACAAACCCCTGGCTGTGTCTGGATGTGAAAGCCAGTGTTAAATAGCCATCTTGTCTCACTCTCCCTCTCTCCTTCCCCCTCTCACACTGTTTGTTCAGCGTTGCAGGTGGACAGGAGATGCATAGAAAGACTAAGTCAATAATTAACTGCATTAGGTGTCAGACAGACTGTAGCCTCTCTGGGATGAAGAGAGCAGTAGGAGGAGGGACTAAATGGTAGGTTGACAGACAACAGAGGTAACCAATAGCCATTCCTGCTAACAGGCAATAATGCTATGCAAATAGATTAAATAGACCTGTCCCAATTACCCTATAAACAAACAGTTGGTGGTAATGTACAGGCCATTATAGCTTATAGCCGTTGTAATGCAATGCATGTGTCCAGACCGGAGCATATGTGCTGCCCCTGATACTGAGAGCACAGCGTTGTTGATAAGTGGGATTAGTGGGAGGGACACATGCCTAGACAGAGTTCACACCTCTGTGTGTGTGTGTGTGTGTGCACCAGCCCTCCAGCAGAGAGGGCTCATCTCAGACACACACATTTCAGGTTTACTAGATGGCGGAAACATTTTTACAGTCCCTTTAAACAGAAGGGCCCATATCACAGCCAGCTGTGTGTGGCTCAATTAACAATGGAATCCAATTGTTGGTGGAACATTTCCCCGTAACAATGGGGCACTTAGCCAGAACACTGAAATGACATACAACCGTTTTGTATTATCTCAAAGGCTCAGTATGTTTTGGTGTAGTAAAAATCCCTTCCTTCGGAAACAGGCCATCTGTTTCCAAGCGTTTTGCTGTGTTCATCTCTGCCTCTGTCTAAGGGAATCCTGCTGTCACTGCTCAGGAATGCACACACACATGCTCAGCTCACACACACACACACACACACCCCCCCGCACAGACAGATAAACCAAACCCCCTCCCCTTCTAGACCCTTGCACACATTCCTTTGCTGGGAGGCACCCACAGCCACGCGCATACACACACAGCTACAGCCACTGCACCAGGGCCAGACACATTCAAGCCTCACAAAAGGGGGGTTGGAAAAAAGGCTAACAAGTACAGTACAGCATTCCTGACTAAATCTGAGTGCTGTGACTGCCTCCGACGCTCCTCCCACTTCCTTTAGCGGAGCCGTCTGTCACACGGGACCAACATGCCAAAAAAAGCAGAGGAAAAAGACAAGCGCTCCCTCGCTCTTTCTCCACCTCGCTCCTTCTGCCCTCCCTCTCCGTGCCCCATCCACCCCACCACCACCGGATCTCTCTCTCTCTCCTCTCTGCACTTCCTAAATAAACCTCAGAGCATAGAAATGAAGGGGAGTGCCGCAGACAGGGCTCCTAATTACAAAGAGGCTGAGAGAGAGAGTGAGAGAGCAAGAGAGGGCACTTAAAGACACCTTCATTCAGCCAGATCCACTGCCGTTATGGAAACCCAAAAAGAGAGAGAGAGAGAGAAAATGGTGAATGAGGGGAAAGGGGAGAGATCTGGGAGGGGAGGGAGAGTACAGGAGGGAAAGGGGGAGAGAAAGAAAAAATGATAATGGCAGTAATACTAGCTAGTCAAGCGAGGAGGAAAGCTGTAGCACCCCACTCCCTCCCTCGTTCTGTCTGATGTTCGCTCATCTAAGATCTCACAGCGCTGCAGGGAGCCTTCCAAATGATCCATCTACCCTCTGTTTGGGAGAGGGGTGGGGGAGTCGCCCAAACTCCTGTATGGGTACTAGGGTTCCTTTAGCACAGGCAGGCACAGCAGCCTTCTGAGACTGGGTTGGAGAGTACAGCAGAGAGAGTTGAGCCCACTCTCCCCTCTTCTCATTCGCCCTACCCTCCTCTCCTCCCTTCCCCAATCTCCCCTCCTCACTAAGGACACAGTCACGTCATTGTGTGGGGAAATAGCGCTCCTTTTCAGACAGACCAGTCACTGAACTGAATTCAGCTCACACACACGCTCCCTCGTGCTAGGCTAGTTGGAGCCGCCGTACGTCAGAGCTTGTTTTCATTGAGGCTTTTTGGGCCAAGTCTCAGTGTTTGATTTTGAGCCGGGAGAAGAGAACGCTGGAAATAAAGATGGGATTCTAAATGAAGCTGCTCTCCTCCTTCCCTCCAAGTTCTGAACAGAGAGCTGAAGTGACTTCACACCATCCTCATAGGCTGAGTCATCGCAGCAGCCAGCCATGAGCGCACACACCCACCACCCCAAAATGAAGACACTCCTATACACTGGAAAAAGACACCATCAGAATGTCGCAACCCTTCTTTTCACAGTGCCCAAACAGGGTTACTCTCTGCATCAGCTGTCCTGTCCTTCATTAATCACTGTGCCCAAGCTGCCAGGGCTCCCTCTGTGCTTTATCTCTGAAGGTGAAGCCATTCATCAATAATACAGGACGTTGGGGATGTAGGCCTACAATGTGTGTATGCTTGTGTTAGAGATTGGGCACCACTAGTGGCCGTCAAAAGATGCCAGCAGACCATTGACAACTTATAGCGCAGCAGCAAACTGCACTGTATCCAGGCCCACTAAAAGGCATTGGGGAGAGAATGATATTGCTTTGTCCACATCCACGCTTTGCAGAGCACACTAACCACCACCAGCAGACAATGGCCCCAGGCCAGCACTCTGTGTGTGCGAGAGAGAGAGCGAGAGACAGTGTGCCCTAGAGGCTACTCTACACACATCACCCTACACACTTTGGGCTTGTACCCTGTCAAACGAACACACACACACACACACACACACACACACACACACACACACACACACACACACACACACACACACAGAGGGTAAAGGAGGGATCTTCAAAAACAGGGATTTTTGCATCTCCCATCTCAGGTGCAGGCTACAGCCAGCCAGCCAGGGTTTTCAGTGCAGTACAGCCCTGCTCTGGCCTACTCTCCCTCCGTACACACTCCTCTCCTCTCCCTAACACAGCACAGGCGGGCTCCACTTGACATTCTTACATTTGATAGGGATGACCGATGACAAACCAAATCATTGCTTGGCGCTGAGCTCGCCTGTGTGACTCAGTCTTGTCTATATTAGGAAAGAAAGCCCAACTACTCAAACCAAATAAAAGTGAGACTGACAGGCGCAAATGCAGCTTTTCTGTGCCTGGTGTTAATTGCAGAGAATTTAGAGACCCCGGCCATAGTATAGCAGTGTGTGGTTGTGTGTAACTGTCTGAAGGGGGAGGGGTCGGAATTTATCCACCAAAAGAACAGTCAGAGATCGGGCTGGGCGGTATACCATATTTTACGATATACCGGTATTGATGCACAGACCGGTTTGGGATTTACTTTACCTTCTATAACGGTATTTTAATGTTTGGTTTGTTAAATGTGATATGCCGTATGTAACATCCATTTTTAGTTTACACGCTACTTGAGTCATCCGTCTCTTCTCTCTCTCTCTCTCTCCAATGCCGCTTTCCACACAGACCTAGCCCCGCCCCCTGTCACTCAAGGAGCGCATTTGTTGTCGCTTGATCACGAGACACACTGCATGGTCAAAGCAGCACATGCAACAATGTTGATGACAATGTTTCCACATTGCTTCTTAATATAAATCCACAAGCGTTCTATAATTACACTATTGTAGTTTGTGTTTCTTACATCTGCAAACAGCTAGTCTTTTCTTAGCAAGTTTTAGCAAAATCGTGTTAGCCACTAATGCTAATCGCTAGTTAGCTAGCTAATAAATGTACCGAGTCAGAGCAAACACAGCTAGCTAACAAACTGATACCAGCAATGGCGTAGGCCTAAATCAGCATGTTGTTTGTGCAACAGTATCTTCTAAATCAAAAGAGGTATAGGCGAAGCATGGATATGTTGGCTACATGAAGAAACGTTTAATGTAGCCAAAGATTATAGGGTCCCATATCGATTATTTGCCAATATCGTGCAGCCCTACGTGGCAATGTGGAAATTATCTCAAATGAGAACAGTAAATGCAGAAATTGATTAAAATGCTGGAGATTATTTTTGGTTGAATTGAACAGTATAAAACAAATCAGAATGGAGAAAGACTCATTGAAATCACTTAGAATGTAGGTGTTGCCACCCTAGGGTCTCACACTACTCATAAAACAAATGTAGAACCTTTATTATAAAAAAACATTAAATACCGTCAAATAATGTAAACAATTTGAAAATATGATATTTTGGCCATATCGCCCAGCCCTGGTCAGAGACACTCAAGCCCCATTACAGCACTGTTCCATGATCGATTTCACGCCTGGCTCGCGCTGGCGTTATATCACCAACCACCACATCCACCCTCGCCTCCACTGAATCTGCCCAGTACCCAGACTGCCTTGCACTAAGTACAGTTGAAGTCGGAAGTTTACATACACCGTAACCAAATACATTTAAACCCATGTGCAGTTGCAAACCGTAGTCTGGCTTTTTTATGGCGGTTTTGGAGCAGTGGCTTCTTCCTTGCTGAGCGGCCTTTCAGGTTATGTCGATATAGGACTCGTTTTACTGCGGATATAGATACTTTTGTACCCGTTTCCTCCAGCATCTTCACAAGGTCCTTTGCTGTTGTTCTGGGATTGATTTGCACTTTTCACACCAAAGTACGTTAATCTCTAGGAGACAGAACGTGTCTCCTTCCTGAGCGGTATGACAGCTGCATGGTCCCATGGTGTTTATACTTGCGTACTATTGTTTGTACAGATGAACGTGGTACCTTCAGGCGTTTGAAAATTGCTCCCAAGGATGAACCAGACTTGTGGAGGTCTACAATATTTTTTTTCCTGGGGTCTTGTTTGATTTCCTTTGAATTTCCCATGATGTCAAGCAAAGAGTCACTGAGTTTGATGGTAGGCCTTGAAATACACCCACACGTACACCTCCAATTGACTCAAATGATGTCAATTAGCCTATCAGAAGTTTCTAAAGCCATGACATCGTTTTCTGGAATTTTCCAAGCTGTTTAAAGGCACAGTCAATTAGTGTATGTAAACTTCTGACCCACTGGAATTGTGATACAGTGAACAATTGTTGGAAAAATTACTTGTGTCGTGCACAAAGTAGATGTCCAAACCGACTTGCCAAAACTATAGTTTGTTAAAAAGAAATTTGTGGAGTGGTTGAAAACAAGTTTTAATGACTCCAACCTAAGTGAATGTAAACTTCTGACTTCAACTGCAGGTAGCGTTAGCATGTAGCACAGCAACAAGAAGTACAGCAACAAGAAGTGGACGGGGCTAGGGAAGTATCAGGATTGCTGTTGCAGCAGCCCCAGCCCAGGGCCAGCTATTTGGGAGGTAGTCTAACTAGCTAAAGGCCCATTTAACAGAAACTGGTTATCTGAACCCTGGCTCCCTCTTCTCCTCTTGTGTTTGACCTACGCAACTGTGCTGGGCCTCAGAGCAAGGCCAGCCTCCCATGGGCTACTAAGGGCCTGACTCTAGCCCAGGGGTGTCAAACTCATTTTAGCTCAGGGGCCACATGGAGGAAAATCTATTCCCAAGTGGGCCGGACCGGAAAAATCATGGTATATATATATAACTTAAAAACAACAACTTCAGATTGTTCTCTTTGTTTTAATACGATCAACATACAACATAAAGCTGGAGCCTGAGGACAGTGTGTCCAAAATAGTACAAGCACAACATCACTATTAATCATAAAACACCTCAAGTTATTTGAAAGTTCTGAGGACAAAGAACACACAAACACACAATGCCTCAGTGATTCACAGAAGTATATCACAGATCACAGAACTATATCAGGGTGTCATTTCTCAGGCAGAAATGTAGATAAAAATAATGAAATCCTGTTCCCCAAACAAGTGCAAGAACCACAGAGTCAAGAATAGGTTAAATATACAAATAAAATAAAATCAATTAAAAACAATAGCACATCAACATAAAAACATATAAACATAAAGCTGCAGCCTGAGGACAGTGTCCAAAAGCACAACATCACTATTAATCATAAAACACCTCAAGTTATTTGAAAGTTCTGAGGACAAAGAACACACAATGCCTCAGTGATTCACAGAAGTATATCACAGAACTATATCAGCGTGTCATTTCTCAGGCAGAAATGTAGATAAAAATAATGAAATCCTGTTCCCCAAACAAGTGCAAGAACCAGAGTCAAGAATAGGTTAAATATACAAATAAAATAAAATCAATTAAAAACAATAGCACATCAACATAAAAACATATAAACATAAATCTGAAAGCTCAAACTCCCGTAACAGTCTCGTTATTTTATCTTTGAACCGCTTCATGTCTGCCACATGTTGGGTCGCGCACACATTTTTCAGACAGGGGAAGTGAGCTGCATCACCACCGGCAAGTTGCGTCTCCCACAATGACAGCTTCAACTTGAAAGAACGTATGCTGTCATAATACTGCGTGACAACTTTGTTGCGCCCTTGCAGCTGTTTGTTCAAGTTATTCAGGTGCTCTGTAACATCCACCATAAATGCAAGGTCCTGCATCCATTCTGCGGAATGAAATTCTAACACTGGTTTGCCCTTTTCTTCAATGAACTGTTCAATTTCTTCTCGTAAATCAAAGAAACGCCTCAGCACAGCACCTCGGCTTAACCATCTTACCTCAGTGTGGTATGGCAGGCCATAGATGTGGTCTTTCTCTCTGAGAAGGCTGTCAAACTGACGGTGATTCAGGCTTCTGGATCGGATGAAATTAACAGTTTGGGTGACCACCTTCATGACGTTATCCATCTTTAATGACTTGCAACACAAAGCCTCCTGGTGCAAAATACAGTGAAAAGTCAAAAATCACGTCCTCCATTTGCAGATTGCACTTTCTCTCTGAACTTTGTCACAACGCCTGCTTTTTTCCCGATCATTGAGGGCGCACCATCTGTAGCCAGGCTGACAGCGCGGGACCAGTCCACTCCGACCCTGTCCAGCGCGCCGACGAGTGCGGTAAAAATATCAGCTGCTGTCGTTGTATCTGTCATCGGCACCAACTCCACGAACTCCTCGGTGACGGTCAATGTGTCATCAACTCCGCGGATGAAAAAAATGGCCAGTTGTGCAACATCTGTAATGTCCGTGCTTTCATCAATTGCAACCGAAAAACGCAATAAATGACTTTACTTTTTGCTTCAACTGGCTGTCCAAATCCACTGAAAGATCGGAAATCCTGTCTGCAACTGTGTTTCTTGTCAGGCTGATATTTGCAAAAGCCTGCCGCTTTTCAGGGCACACAATCTCCGCTGCCTTCATCATGCATGTTTTTACAAATTCACCCTCACTAAATGGTTTTGAAGCCACTGCGATTTCATTAGCAATGAGGTAGCTAGCTTTCACTGCAGCGTCACTGATGTCTCGGCTGTGAGTAAACACAGACTGCTGTTTCTTCAGACCCGCCAACAGTTCATTCACCTTCTCTCATCTCCGCTGTCCTTGAAAGTTGTCATATTTGTCGGCATGAAGACTCACATAGTGGCGACGAAGGTTATATTCTTTCAGCACTGCAACATGCTCTGAACACACCAAACATACAGCTTTCCCATTCAATTCAGTGAATAAATAGGATGACAATTTTTCTTGGAACACTCTGCGTCCACTTTTCTCTTTTTTGACAGAGACATATTGGGGCAATGAGGGTGCCAAAGCACATAATGTTAAAAGTAGAAGCCGTAATAAATATCGCGGGCAAAACGAAGTAGCTCATTGGCTGCACGTGCTTGACCTACTTGCTCTGCCCCGGTATAAACAGTTTGCTTGCTTAACACAATTGCTATTTCGCCATCCAGTGTACGCAATTGGAACAGCAGTTTATTTTATTGAAAAATTGCAGCGCATTTTTATACTTTACAAAAATATTATAATTTATTTTTTTATTTTTTTCAAAATCATCTCGCGGGCCGGATTAAACCCGTTTGCGGGCCTGATCCGGCCCGCGGGCCGGACGTTTGACACCCCTGCTCTAGCCCTACACAGACAGGGAGGACACTGGAGCCACAGAGCCAGGCAGCCCCATAGGGTAAAACTCCCTAGGCTGGCAGTGTACTGCTGTCAGCCAGGTATATCTATACAGATGATACCGTTTCAGGATGGAGTCTGTTGTTCTCCAGGGACAGAAGGAGCAACACAAACACAAGTGGCACTCTTTACAGTGGAGGGTGAGGCAGGCAGAGGGGAAGTCAATAGATTCTCACCAGCTCCGTTGAGCTGTGGCCTTCTTCTGTCCTACCCTGCACTGCTTTCGATATAGCAGACTAGCAGTAAACATCCTGTATAATGAACTCCTTCACTTCCTCACTCTGCGGCCCACTGTCCTGGCTATTGGCAGCTCGAAAAGCCAACCTGGGGTTGAGGTGAAAGGAAAGGTTTCACCCGAGACAGCAGAGAGAGCTCCCTGCCAAGCACTCCTCTGTCCCCCAGGGGGGAGTGGCAGGCAGGCAGGCCACCTCTCCCTGTCAACACAGCCAGCAAAACACACACACCATATCAGGTATTTACAGCTGTGCAATAGTGTGCAGAGAGGGGTACACACCAGGGGGAGCGAGAAGAGAGAACCAGAGAAGGAAGTGTGAGTCAGTGTGTGAGGCAACTTTGAATATGGTGCAGTTAGGGAGACTGTTACAATGCTACGAGACCGTGACATGGTTATAATAGCATGACTGCCACGCAGCAAGAAGCGCTCCAGTCAGTGCATGACGTCTAGCACCACGACAGAGGCCACTGTCCCTTTAAGAGGAAGAAGAGGTTGGTGGCTGGGGATTGTGTATTATGGATCAGCCTCTGATTACACACAGCAGGCCCGCTCTCATCCAGTATTCATAACATGTTCACACAAAAGTGAGAAATGTTTACTGTATTCAGAGAGGCCAGCCTTGAGGGAAACAGTAGCTTTTATTTACAGTGCCAGCTACATCCATACACACAGGCCTCGTTACTTGTCAGAGGGTTCCAGCCTGCAGTTGTCCTGATGAAGGGCGCGGTTCAAACTGGTGTCTATTTTACCTCCCGACAGAGAGGCCCAAGTCTCCCAGGGCCTCCCTCCATCTAGTCACGCTATGCTGTGGTAAGACTAGAGGGAGCAGTGTACAGCAGTCTGAGGCCTTACTTTGCCCCCACTGTTGACAGACATTTGTGAAACATGCACCTGTGTCTGTGAAAAGAAAGATGGGGAGTCACAAGCAAATGAGTGCCTGTATCAGAGTGTCAGTCAGTCAGCTGTGGCAGCGATGGTAGCCTACACAGCTTTCTCACTAGGCTCCTCTAGAGAAAGAAAGAGAGCAGCTGCACAGCCTCACTGTGGTGAAAACTGAAAACACTTCTCTGCCTCCAATAATTTGTCCTCCTGTCCTCGATTGGCAGAGGGGGAATTAAGACAACCCTCGCCTGGAGAACCAAAACAGAATAGATTAATGGCAGTCTCTCCTGCCAGCCTCCATCCAAGATGGCCACAAATCTGGGTAATTTCCTGTTAATGTAAGGAGGAGTCTCTTCTTACAAGGCTATGGCAACATGGTGTCATGAGGGAAAGGGAGGCATTTGGACAGAGGCTGCCAAGTTTCCACCACAAAGAAGTATCCAGCTTTTTCGGTTTGTCTCACAGGCCAGTAGGGAGGAGGGAATGGAGCAGTGTAGAGCTGCCTGCCTCACACCATCACAAAGCTAGAGCCACCACCAGGGGATTGAGCCACACTACTGGGAATGGGGCCTGAGCTGATGGAAAAATGTCATAACACATGAAAGGAAAGACGTACACTGTCAAGAGAAGATTGTTCGGGCAATGTGGAGTGATGTGTGTGAGGGGTAGCCAGGCAAGTTTAAAAAGCCTTGTGGGGCACTGGGGCTCCTTGTCATTTCTATGAGGGGTGATATAGAGCTCCTCACTTGCCAGATGTGTGTTACCATGCACTTCCAACACTTTCACCAAAACAACAGACAACACAAAAAAACCTGGCCATTTATTTTCATTGTTGGATTATTTGTGAAGGGTTTTTGATGATGGACATCTGTTCTGAGCCTGAGGAGCTGAGGGGGGAGGGGCAAGAGGAGGGCAGCAGGTCTTTGTCACAGCTGTTGTTTCACAAAACTGACCCTAAAGACCCCCATTCCCCCTTCACAAAACGTAAGGCCTCTGACCACCAGGTATGCCTTGGGAAACAGCCCATTGTTTATCTATTCATGTGAATGTGAATTAGGCACATTTTCTGAATTGGAAAATACGTGAGAATAATTATCCTATGTTCCAAATTTCCTCTAAGAGCTAGGCCTAACCACACTGAAATCTTCCTAGCTAATTTAATGACAGTTTCTAGTACTAGTCATACCTGAACACTGGTAAATATTACACAAGCACACAGTTCCAGACAATGACACACATCATGGTTGTTGTGACCTGCTTGCTCTATAGTTCATATCCACAATCAGTATCATGCTTTCCTCCTCAGTCGAGCTGACCTTTAGATAATCACTACTAATTAACTACTTACATGCTTACCCCATAAAATATAATTGATGTTTCATGAACCTACCATTCTACCATAGTGAGAGAGGGTAGCCTAATGATAGTGAGTTATGAGATATTAAAAAAATCCGTCATTTGCTGCTTTCTACCTTGCTGTGTGGCTGGATAAATTGAAAGACAAACACATTAGTTAGACTAGTAGCCTACTTACTGTTAAATGTGGTAACTTGGTCCAACTTGTCAGAAAAGGGTGGGAATGTTTAGTGTTGGACAAAGCATGAGGTCAAATTAGAGTGGGGGTGGCAATAAACCTAATTGTTCTTTATACAAAGTGCAGCATCCTATTATGCAACTCCTCAATATGACAACCTGACAATAACATAGTCAAATTCAGCAACTACAATAACTCTGACCTGCTGTATATTGCGTTGTCGTAGTAGTATCTGTATATACATCCTGCATACTCTTCAAATACAATGCACCACGAAGCACGATATTAGCAAAGATATGTGATTGAACGACATGAGGGGAAAAACGATTAGCTAACTAGATAGTTGGCCGGCGAATCTCAAACTATTATGAGCAGACAAATGTATTTTTGTATTAAACGCGGACATTGCCATTCTTTTAAATGTACGACAGAAAGCAGTCCTTATTAATCTATCGTATTGTGCACTAGCTTGCCCGTGAGTGTGTCGGCGCTGCAGTCAGCTCAGCCGATAGGGGTGTGGAGGGCTGAACATAGCTATTAAATTACCACAACATCAAGCCAAGCCGCCATTTTCATAGCGCTTTTCTAAGGACAGCGAGAAAACCGTGTAACTGGGGGACCCTCGCCACGAGAAGAAAATCCCCAAGAAAGCAATCAATCGTCTGTTTCACACATTCTTACTTAAGTATCAAATCTGTCGATACCGTCTGTGTAGTTATTATTTGACAAATGAATATCTCGTCGATAATTTAGCTCGCTTGTTAGCTAAAACTAGCCACGCTAGCTGCAATGGCTTTCAAAGCTACAAAACGTTGGCTAGCGCGTCTCGGCAAAGGAACCATTTTCTCAGGCTACGTAGCTAGCGGCTAACAAATTACATTGGGCAGCTTCGTCTTTAAAAAAATGCCAGGTCATAAATACACAAGTTAGTTACAGTATAAATATTTGAAGCTTGTACTACTACCAGACTGCTACATCAGTTGTTACAGTACTTAGCTAGCTAATATTAGCGTTCGAACTGCGGTAACGCTGGCCAACGAGGGCTAGAACCTGGAAAGATTAGCTAGCTAAGATAGTAAGGCAACTTGCACATCCTGGTGTGGACAATGCGCAATGTTAACACACCTGCTGAATATCCATTCTCGCAGTTAATGATTTCCCTTTGAAATAACATTGAGTCAATCTATTGTAACCAATCGCACAGTTTAAACGGCCATAGAGGCTACATTGTCAGAGGCAAGATTTCCCGATTTTAGTATGGTCCCCTCCCCCCACGTTTGCAGCAGTTAAACTACATACCCTCTGAATCTAAATTAAGGGATGCAATGCATTTGTCAGCTAGTTAGCAACAAAATAGAATGGTGGGAGTTTATTGGCCCAATAGCCGTTTGTTCATCTCGTGACTGAGGCCTCTAGTTTTATATATATTTAAAAAATGTATTTACACAATTGTGGACATGCGATTTAACTTTCAACAGAAATATAATGCAACTACAATTTCCAGCGATAATTATACGTAGTCTTTAGTAATCTAGCTGTGTATGTAAACAAAAGCCCTGTCGATGCCCTCTGCGCAACACCACATTTTGTGGACTTGCTGGCTAGTTATTCATAAACGGAAATAACCCTTCCTATGATCAACAAGAAGCGCACTTCCAACCACATATGAAGCCAGTCCAACAAATACTTCAATACAATTCATGGTTTACTTGTTCTGTAAGTACAATTTTACCATTAGCCTATTGCATGGGAACCTGACCATCCTTTGGGGGCTGGTTGAAAAAGAGAGCGGGGTAGTTTTTCATACCACCTAGTTAGCTAGCTAACGTTACGTTTGACTGCAACAGCATACTGACATTGCAGGTATAACTAACTAACCAAAATAGTTAATGTTTGATAAAGTATTGCTTCCCTTTCTCTTCATTAACAAACAATCACATTTAGTTATTCAACTGCATTAGCTAAGTAAGCTTGCTAACGTTTCAGAAGCAGACAGTTGAATCTAAAATTCAAACGCGCTAACGTTGGCTAGCTCACCAATGTCTAACTATCAAATGATAATAGTTGCTAGCCAGTTAACACCAGCTAACGTTACACCAACAAAACAACTCTAATTCAGGACTAACAAATTCTGAAAAAAGTGGCTCACTTATATTGAAAACGGATTTGATACCAGAAAGCTAGTTATTATAAACTTCCATCTAGCTACAGCATCGCACGTAGCTAACGTTACTAGCTACTGTAGGTAGCCATGAGAAACCAAGTCGGTAAGCTGGCTAGCTAGACTAACTTAATGAGCTCTTGAAACTAAGACAACGTATGAGGTAGTTTTAAAGCGTTTTACTTACCGTTAAAGTCCACTGTAGATACCCTGAATAAAGAAACAGGGACCTGGGTGAGACCCCCGTCGCTAGAGCCTCGCTCTGCACAACCAAAACAATAGCTACTTCACTCCACACTGCGGCTCTATAAGGTTTTAAAATGTTTACACTGATAGCAGTCTTCTTGAGACTCCCCCTACTGTAATTAATGTTATTTGGTAGTTATTGGAACCCAATAATGACAGTCAGTTCCGAACCGTTAAAATTGTGTCTTACCTACGCCGACTGTTGGAAATTAGATCCCCTCTACCCTGTCTCTTTTCCCTTTGCAAAAATGGCGGCCCTGGCAGGACTGTCGTGACTCCGCCTCCTCCAGCCCCATCAACCCCTAACCCGAGCCCCGCCCCTACACTCTCCGGGGTCCTCGAGCCCAAGATTGCAGGGGCGCCGTGAAAGGAGAGTTGGCTACATGCGCGTTCACGCGTCCGATGCCCTGCCTGTTCTGTAGTTTTGTGTCTGTAGTCCAAATCTTGCCACTGTCTGATGCCACTATGCAGGATTTATGTGAGTTCAGTTGCAACGAGTTGGTTCTAGAAAATGACCTATATATATTTATAAACTGGGTGGTTCGAGCCCTGAATGCTGATTGGCTGACAGCAGTGGTATATCAGACCATATACCACGGGTATGACAAAACATTTATTTGTACTACTCTATCTATGTTGGTAACCAGTTTACAATAACAATAAGGCACCTCGGGGGTTTGTGTTATATGGCCAATATACCACAGCTAAGGGCTGTATCCAGGCACTCCACGTTGCGTCGTGCTTAAGAACAGCCCATAGCCGTGGTATATTGGCCATATACCACCCCCTCCTGCCTTATTGCTTAATATATATTTAAAATTACAATAAATCCTCTTGCTTATAATCCTAATTTATACAACATGATCTCCAAACTTCATTTATAGTCATACGTTCAACAACTCATTAAAAATGAATCCATTGCCATGAATAGAATAATATACCTCTTTATTGTCAATTAAAAAATTTCATAAACATTTACATTTTCCTTCAACTGCTTGAAAGATCAAGCAACATGGTGCAACACAAAATTACAATACATGACAGACAATATATTTTTCCCTCCACAGATGCTGTCATGAAGCGCTTCCCGGATGCAACAAAGGGACAAGTGGGAACGGCTTAAAACAGTAAAATGGCTGAATTGAGAAGCAATGAGAGGAAAAAAAAAACATTAATAGGATTCAATTACATTTTTTGTGTCGTTTTTTGGTTCTGTTTTATTACCATAACTAAAAGTATCACTGAAATAATGCTCCGTAACACATATTGTTAACATGTATTGTCACGTATAAGGGATGAATATGTAATAAACATTTGAATACTATGTGTCACACATATATAAGCATATAATAGTCCTGTGTAGCTCAGTGGGTAGAGCATGGCGTTTGCAACGCCAGGGTTGGGGGTTCGTTTCCCACGGGGGACCAGTATGAAAAAAATGTATGCACTCACTAACTGTAAGTCGCTCTGGATAAGAGCGTCTGCTAAATGACTAAAATGTAAAACAATACAAGGCATAGCCTAAACTCTCATGTACATAGTTCTGTATATAGTTTTTCTTTTCAGCTCACGTGTTTTCTTTTCAACATGTATCTGAGAACAATTTGTACACTTTGATGTGTGAGGGTGTACATTTGGGTAGTCAGTGCTTGACTTGGGCAGAATTTACCGGAGCTGAGTACCGGCACCTCAAATGTTCTACTGCTTGAAATCCTGCACCTCCTATAGAATATTAGCTTAAAAGTATTGTGGAGATCCTGCACCTAAATATAAACAGTACCCAAAATGAGTACTGGCACCTACAGTATTTCAGTCCAAGTCAAGCACTGTGTGTGTAGTCAATGCTGTTTCTTAGCAGCCAAGGACAAAGTCCTGTTGCTTTTATAACTTCCTCTCGAGGAACTTGTTGAATTGTCAGCCCTTTCCCTCCTGTTTCCCACTTCTCTTAACTGCAAAGCAATCTGATGTGCTTTTGTCAACCATATGACCATGATGTCTGGCACAGAGACATACCATGTTCTATATCTATGGTCTGGCATCTCACCACCGCTCATGTCACAAAGATTCCTTCATTCAAGTGCTCTTTTCACTTTTATAGATGATCCTACTGCAAAATGTGAAACTTTATTAAAATAGTAAAACAAAAATAGATATTGTATTGTCACTTTGAGGTCCATGACGTGCCTTTTGTATCTGCTACAAATAAAACAAACTAATGAATTGCAATTATTAGGCCCTAGTTACCAGAGTTTGAAATGAGTATCTAAATCTGCTGCCCAACTCAGTAGGAGGAAACATATCTTATGTAACCCACTTATACAAGAGCCCATGGTAAGGGATGGTGGGGGGGGGGGGCAGGTAGTACTGACCAAGTAATATCAACACAATCTACAAATGCATGCATCATGTGCTATTGTTACCAAGTACATTTCGCTCATAATTGCTGTTACAGTATTCCAGTCTTCCAAAGAAACTGTACTATTCTTATGAATACATGTTACATGTAGGCCTAGCTCAATAATACTCAGAACAATGCGTATAGGCTACAATGAAGAGGTCAAGGCAAACTGATCGTTGCATGTTTAAAGTAAAATGTCTCCATGTCCAATTTTCAAAGTATTTAATGCACACAGATGAATTTTCTAAAGAGGTGCGTCCAACTGTGCAACAATGTATCTAAAAATCCGTTGGACATCAGTGTACGTGTCGTTCGAATTAAGGCGAAGATACAGTGGCTCCTGCGAATCTTCCAGTCCTGTTCACATATACAGTCAATGCCTGTTCACATCACATTACAGTTCGACCTCCCCTCCCCCAGTGAGATGTAGCCAAACCGCAACCCCGCGCGCACGCGTAATACTGAAATTGAACTCGCAGTTTGCTCGGATTTCTCGTCTGTTGGTTGAATCAAATCGTCTTGACAGAGTAGATGAGCCTTCATAACTGCTACAACTACAATCCTTTTCGGAAACCTTATAGCGAACGTAGGTGATATTGTACAGCAGTTGTTGGGCTATAATACGGTATATATATATATATTTTTTTTTTTGTAGGGTGTAGGGTTATCATTATTACAATATTTGGAGACGTTATCAAGAAGTAGCCTAGTTTGCGGCCAGTTCGATTGAGATGAGATTAGGTGGTAAAATCTAGGGTTAACTCGATTTCGCAAAATGGCGTTCTTGTTTTGATAGATTGACATTGCTCTCAACCAATGATGCATGAATAGGGCTGTTTTTGCAGAAATGGTTGGCTTCTGATGACATCATTCGGACATCGGTTGTAGGCGGGTTCTGAGCTGTGAGGGGAGAGTGGCGCAACCGGAGAACTTGCAGAGCCAGACGCCATTAGAGATGAGTCAAGAAAAACAATGCGTTGAAATGTAAGATAAATACGGGATGAGCAATATTACTGTTCGGCGATAGGAATTACTCAAATGAACTCGCCATTCAACGTATTGTATGCAGAAAGGTATAGATCACTTTGCGTAGTTTTGTGAAATTGCAACAACGTAGTAGTGGCAAATAAGATGGCGCCTGCCGTTAACGATCATGCACGTGCATAAAGCGCACTCCCGAGATGAATGCGGAAAGCATAGTTTCTAAACCAGTACTGGCTTGGCGGAAAGTCTTGTTTGGTATTTCCTGTTTTGGCATTTAAACCGAGGATGCAGACTGACGAGCCATCTTATCTACACAAGTCGAAGGATGGATGGAAAGTAACGGTCAATGTCTATGAAAATGTAAAAGTGGCCAACAAAAGCTGAACTGAACACTGGCATGAAAGGGAAGAGATTTCATTTTCTGCAGGATTTTAAAGTAACAATTATTCGATTACAGCTGGATACATTACAACTGATGGAACGCGAAGTTAATTGAACCTTTGATATTTTAGTAAGATTTTCCTTACGGACAAAAGCAACTGTCAAATCGCTTAGCTGTTGATAGGGAGCTTAGAGCTTGTCCGCCATGTTGTCCCACTCGGTTCTCTTATTCATTAATCAGTAAATGGCGCACAGACTCTTCACAATTACCCCAGAGAAGAATTGCTCTAGTAATTTAAATGGTCATTAACTATTTGTACCAGTTATGCCTGTCTTTTGTCACTTGATTATTCATTAAACCTGACTGCCGTCATATAATTTCCTTTCCACCAGAATTTACTATATTGGATGCAAAACAAACGCACTCCATTTTCTACTACTATGCTACTGCGCACCACTCACCCATGTCATGGAAGACATAAACATCAAAGCAAAGGAAGGAGATGCATGACGTTCCAACATAAAACCTGTAATCAAGAGGAAGGAAATTGGAATGACCACCAACCGTCCTTGCTCAATTGTCAGTTTCTGATCGTTGGCACAGAAGCACGCATGCATTAATTCACAATGTCACAACACAATCTTCCAGGTCTGGAAAGCAGCATTACATTTTCAAATGTATGAAAAAATACAAATTTACCCCATTATTTACTATACGATTCACTTTTAATTAAGAGTTACATACATAGATGCATAAAAAAAAAAAGTAAACTTCTGTAACTACCTAATATACACATACATATAAAGGGCTTTGTCTCCATCTAGTGTGCAAAAGTGGAAACGACACGAGTCGATAACTTCATCTGGACCAATCATAGCGCTCGTTGTTGGTAGGTCGCCCTCTGTGTCAAGGTGGAAGGACATTTTGAGAAAACAACACTGGGGAAAGAAAAAAAACGATGTCTTCTTTAGGAAGGGCCATGGGTGTCCTTAGGGCCGGGACGCAGCTTCTTACACGTGGACCTCTGAAAATTGTAACCCGAAAGTAAGTAACGTTACTGGGTGTTATAATGTAAACGTTAGCTAACAGCTTGGTAGCTATGTGCTAACTTCGTAAGGTTGAATTCAATATCGTCCTTCATAACTAAAGAAAGCTTCATTCACACGTCAGCTGAGTTGTACACATTCGTCACATGCTCACGTTCTTAGCTATAAACAGTAACGTTAGGCTACAACTTTATGACTAGCTAACGTTAGCAGTCTGACAATAGGCCTACTAAACAGGTGTCCAGAGGGAGGCGCCATGATCAGATGTTAACCCACTGGTTTGTTGGGTTTCATCAAATGTGTAGAGCGAAGCTACATCATACTGGTATAAAGTGAGTCTCTCAGTGCTCTGGTTTTCTGTTTCCTTTCAGAGCTGGTGGTGGACCACACATAGAGGCCCAGTACAGGCAATTCCCACAACTCACCAAGAGCCAGACGTTCCAAGCAGAGCTCCTCAGCAGTGCCATGTGGTTCTGGATCCTGTGGCACTGCTGGCATGACCCAGATGCAGTAATGGTGAGTTGAATGTAGATTAGGCTCCTAATCATAGCTATGTCTGGTATGTCCTGTCCCATCTAGTTTTGGCGGTTCATAGACGAAAGGATGGAGACAAAGCCGGTGTCTGTCAGGCAGACTTAAAACCCCATGATGCCTCTTCTCTCTCTCTCAGGGTCACTTCCCATGGCCTGATGCGTCCGCATGGACAGATGAGGAACTGGGGATCCCAGCTGACGATGAGGAATGAGGTGCTCTCCACCCCACTGACTCCAGGTGTGCCTTGTCCTCTACACTACTGCTGCATCAGTGTTCTCAACCACAGGATCTGTGACAATGAGAATGTCTTGTCCTCTGATGAAAGCTTGTGTTCATCACACAACGGAAGTCATACATTGATGGGAAATTAATTATTATTGTCAGTACAGTAATGCAATTGTGTAGGCTATTGTTCAAGCACTATAGCCCTTCTGTATCAGGATGCCAATATGCCCATTTCAATTAGGTTATTTACCGTAGCAGTGGCATTGTTTGAAACCATAGGTGTAAGTATATTCTAATATTTCTTCTCTATTTCTTGCATTTCTAGACCTTATGTGGGCCCGGTTGCTACCCAAGTCTACCTGGAGGTCACAAGGGTGTCCCGAGAGGCTTTGTTGTACATAGACCAACAAATAAAATTCAATTTATCCTAACACATCTTTGGGGTGTGTACATATGGAACTCAATGACTGTTTTTGAATGTGTATAATAACTAATTTTTAGTCCTAGTTTCGTGTAAAAAAAAAAGTCAATTTAACAGAAACAGTTCATTTTTATATTTACAGGTTATTTTTGAAATGAAACATTCAAGTGTCACAGTAAGCCAGTGTTTGTATGGTTCATTGTTAAATCATAAATCAAACCATCTGAAGGACTAATGCACAGAGAGAAGAAACGTGACCATCGATCGAAAACACAAATAGATCTGCATGTAAGAGTTTACGGTAAATACTGTACAATGAATGAGAGAAGTGATGCTAATAACAAACCCTGCCTGCAGGCTAGCGCTCGTGCTTATTATTACACAGACGAGTGGTGAGGACTTGGAACGTGCAATAAGAGTTCAAAGGTGAAAGTGTAGTGTTCGAAGAAATGTCTGGCAATGTGATTAAACACTGTATTCCGTGGAGGGGAAGACATGAAAGTGTAATCTTTGTGTCATGATTAGGTGAAATATCTCATTAGGGGCTGAGCGATAGACCACAATTACACCAAGGTCAGGTGCACTGCAGGTTAAATCATAGCACAGCTTTCAAGTCAGACTGTTCAAAGGGACGTATTAAAGTTACTTGGCAACTGAGTAAGTCGATGTCATTTAGTGAAATACTCACTCTGTAGTTCAACACCTACAAGTGGTGAGGGGGGTCTGCTCTGTCAAAAGGTAGATGCTGGATGAATGTCTTGGATATTGAGTTACATATTGAAATTGATACAGTGAAGTAAAACTTACTAGTAGCTAGGTAGAGCTTGAGCATAGATGATGACCATGTTAATTTCTTCAACTTGGTCAATTCCAATGCACAACTGCTTAGTTAGATGAGATGAGGAGTAAGAAGTGTATCAGTGGAACAGGAGTCTGGTTGGAAGAACATACCTTAGTAGTGTACATGATGTAGCTGGTGATTAAATCAGAGGTCATAGCTGTGGCATCATTCCCTGAGAGTGAAGAACTATAAATCCCAAACAAATCAAAAACATACACCTCACTTCAGCACCATATCATATGAATATAAACAAAAAAAATCTCACCCTATTAAAATTCTTCAAACGTACTTTTCATCAGATTGAAAGGACCACCGAAGGTCATGATTGTGTGTTTAAAAATAATATTAAATGTCTGTCGTTAGACAACGTCAGGTAGGCTATAGGTGTAGCAGGGCAGGGGTGGTAACATTTTGGAGTCACAATATTTTACAATATTACCCATTCTCTTAACACACAACCCCACTAACCTCTGGACACTATGAGAGGAAACCAGAAGACAGAATGGAAACAGGTTCAAATCAAGTTTCAAGAAAGCCTGATTGGACAGAATAGAAGTGGAGAAAAAAAGATTGAGTTAGGTCAGTAAAGATCATTTCTACAAAATATATCATGACCACGAAGTCTAAAATGTCCACATACACAATAAGCATGAGAAGAGAGAGAAAAAAAAACCCCTTTAGAAGAAAATCTCCAGAATAGCTGAGGTTTAGGGCTAAAATATAATAAAATCATTATTCAATTAATAAATACATAATTCAGAATCCATCAAAAAAACACATTAAAAACAATCAGATTAAAAAAAACAAATAAATTAAGCAGGATATTTATATGAGTTGTTATTCACCATCAATGTTTTTCAACCAGGTAAACAACTTATGTTCCTACACTATAAAACATTTCTTATTGAGGCAGCACTCTGTGTTAGTCTCCCTTTGACCATCAGAGGGCAGCAAAATCAAATCGATTCTATATAGAGGAGTATGGCTTTCATATGATCTATCAAAGCATTAAAAAACGTGAAATACAAGTAGAGAGAGACGTATGATGAGCTAATGCAGACTGGTTAAAATGTAATTGTTTTAGACCTGATGTGTTTTTACCCCCCAAAAAACAGTGCAATGATAAATTAGGCAATCGTCTTTACATAGATGAATGACACTCAATGTGGCAGGGAAGACTAACCAAGAGAGTGCTGCCTCTGTCAAAACGTATCTCTCCTCTACTCAACATCATTATTGCTGGTGTGATTGAGATAAGGGGAGTTGGGGGGAGCATGGAGGACGTACAAACATTAAGCACCATTTTGAAAAATTAGCTTAGCACTTTTTTCTCAGGGCCAAAAAGGACCCTGCTAGAGAGAGCCCAGACATGGAGCCAGGTGGGTCAATGCCAGTGTCAGCCTGTGGAAAGCCAGCCTGTCTATCCCAACTTCCATCTTGTCCTGGGTCTCATCCAGTTCATAGTGCTGCAGATATTCAAGGAAGGCAGGGCTGGGACATGCAGATGGTGTGACGTCAAGCAGCCTGCATTGGCTTATGCACGTCATTACCGCTGGCTGAAGAATTGTCTTCAATGTTGCGATGTACTGCAGACCTCATTCGGACATCTAACATTTCCCCATGGCACGTTAACGCCCACTGGAACTCTCTTTAAGATTCCCTGAAGTTGAGTAATCGACATGCTTTTTTGTTTCTCCATTATGTTTTAGTGTGCTTGCAGTGAAGCTGAGCGCTTGCTTGGTAGCTTGCTCGTGTGAATCCAATACCCTGTGGTCCTAAGCATGCACAGTGAGCCTGTTCGTTTGTGTGTCCGACAACAATTCTCTCAGGTGGGCCCTTTCCCCAGGCAGTGATTTCTCCAGGACAAATGTGTGTACAGAAAAATCTGGATGTGAGGACAGGGGTCTTTTACCCTCCTTTAGCTTTGCCTGTGGCCCTCAGAGCTCTATGCAAAGACACCATTGTGTTGGTTCATCTTCAGGATCTTCCCCAGTCTCTGCTTGGCCGTGGCCATTCCTTTCTTGGGCCGCTTGCCTGAAAAACAAACCCGACACCTCACATGAATGGCTGACGTGCTAAATAAAGAGAGAGTTGTGTCACAGTAGCATCTAATCCCTGAGAACATCAACTAATTACTAGACGAATGGAGAGAATCAAAGACTTGTCCACGTACCTTTCGTGGCCTGGTTGCTGACGGGAGGGGAGTTGGAGGCGTGCCTCTTGGAGGGGTGCAGGGGGGGAGACATGGAGGGATCACAGTACTGGTAGTCGTCGGCCTCTGGGCTGGCGTCGTGGCTCAGGGGGCTGGGGGCCCCAAGGGAGAGGGGCCCCTGATTGTCCCAGGCCTCGCTGCTGCTGTTGCCCTGGCTGTCCATGGGGCTCTTGTCTCCCCGCCACACGACTCTGGTGCTGCTCTCGGCGCTCCGGCAAGCCCCGGCTCGGGCTGGACCACCACGGCTCCTGGGAAGTGGCGCCCTCGTCTGGTTTGGAGGGGCACAGCAGGCCAGCCATGGACAGCATGCCCTGAATGGCCTCCTCTGTGCTGGGCGAGGTAGGACGTTCTCTGCAGGGACACAGAGAAGAGACACACAGTCAATTACAGCCCACTGCCAGACTCCATAAAAGCCAACTGTGCTTATCTTTACCACTCAAAAGGGAGTTTTAAAAGGGAAGTTATGAATAGAATCTTTGTATGCATAATTGGCACAGGCTTCAGTTTAAAATCCAATTCCATCTCCATCGTTATGAGATTACTAAACCGATGGCGTTATCAATGTTTAACTTTTAGACACTTCTACAAGAAACCATCCCTTAATAAATAACAAAATTGCAAAAATAAATGTTGTGATTCCAATAACAGGAGCTGTGCTTTAGCTCACCCACGCACACAGTGGGTCAGATCACCCACCTTTTGAGTGGCTTGTTTTGGTGCCGGAGGTTCAGGTCTGTCTGGTCCAGCTCTATGGTGTGCCCCGCGGCCCTCTGGGATGAGCCCCCTCTCATCAATCATCATCACTCTGGGAGCTCCCTGAATCTTCCTCAGAAGAGGTGTTTTGCTGCAGAGAGGGGAGAGAGATGAGAAAATGGTTGAGTGGTGACACACACAACAGACAGTGTTAAGTGCTATGTTCTCACAGACAAAACCACAATGGGGGTAGACAGTGTCAATATCAGGTACCTGTGTGTTGGAATCACTGTCCGAGTCCATGTCCGACACGTCGGAGAGTCCTGAGGCTTCTTCCCTGAGTTCAGTCTTAACCCTCTCAAGAACCCCCTGGGAAAGCAACCAGGCCTCATTAACCATAGAGCACAGAATGGTAGGAACCATTCCCCTCTCTGTGTCCAAGTCAACAGGCTACTAGAACTAGTATGTGTCAACAACATGACCCTTTAGAAAGCATGGTGTGTCTGAGACAATGAGGTCAATAAACTTACAAAGTTGAGTCAGATTATAAACCACACAATGTACAGTATATATCATGAATTGCTTCAGCATCATGACTTACTGAGGTGGTCTGCTTTCTCCTCTCCTCCCATAATGCTGTGCTGCTGTTCCTGGTCTGACTCTGTCTTCATCTCCTCTCTGCTCTTCAGTTGGCCCACGGACGACCTCTCACTCTCCGCCTTCACCGGGCTGCTAGCCGTGCTACTACCTGGTCTCCTCGCGTCTCGGATGATTCGTCCGTTGTGCAGCGTGAGACGCAGGTGTGTGTCTGGGTTCTCAGCAGCAGCGGCAGAGGCGGTGGACACCATGTTGAACTTCCCATACACCGGGGGACAGAAGGTAGGGTCCTGTGGTACACAGAGACAGGGTTATAGGAGAGATCAGGACTCATTCAACACAAGTATCACACCTTTCTATTGAATTGTATTACTCTGTATAGTATGGGGAACACTTTTGCTTTTTGTAGGAGTAATGCACAGAAAATGGCAATGTGGTTTATTGATTGATCTAATGATTATTTCCAATAATAACAAGGCATTTAAATGTGACATATGCGAGAGAATGTGTGACATTCTAGTTTTGCGTTGTGGGAGTTTGACATGTTCCTCTCACCTCCTCCAGAGGGCCCACCTCCAGCCTCTTGAGCACCTCTCTGGTGTGCAGCTCCAGGATCTCCAGGTTAGAGGGCACCTTAGGACCCTGCTCCTCCTGCTTCTGCTGCTCCCGGAGCTTCCGGGCTGCCCGCCGCGCCTGACGAGCCGGGCACACCCTCTCCAGCGTGGAGCGCGTGGACGGACACTGCCCTCCGCCACTTCCCTGAGATTTCACTGGCTTGTTGGTGCCACCACTGCTGCCCTTGTCCTCCTGTTGGGACACACATAACATTACACCATTAGAGGAGGGAGGGGTTTGAACACAACCTCAATCTTTAAAATCTACTCTACGTCTATGGACAAGGAAGTCGCAAGAGAAAGATTGCCAGTTACAAACGAGGTGCAAATCCATCACATCAGTGACATACGGCATGATACTGAAAGATGAATTAGAATGACCCCTCAGATTGAGTGCTCCTCCACCTACACAAAGGTGACGCTCCTCAACCCTCCACCCCCTGTGACCCCAGCCCAGCCCTTACCTCCAGGTAACGCATTTCCTTGGTCAGCTCTTTAATGAGATGGTTGGGCCTGATATGGTCCGGGACCTCGCTGGTGGGCTCCGTAACCTGCAGACAGAACGTTCCACACACAATGAGGGTGGAGTTGAACAGAGAGGCTCTGTTTCCACCACTGGCACAGTGCCATCAGATTCTCCCCCCCCCTCAATCAGAGCTCAGCTGGGCGAAACCATTCAGTCTAGATATTCATCAGCCAACATTGTAGAGTCAGGTGCAGTATAGAGAAGGTGAAGCCGGTACCCTCACCCATAGATACAATGTTAAAAGAACAGAAATGTTCCATTTCATTCTGTGCCCCTCACCTCTCTCTTCAGCCAGGTTTTCAGTGGACTGATTAAAGCTTTCACTCCCTCCACTAGGTAGGTCTGGGGCGGACAGTTGTCTTCTCGCAACTCTGAGAAAGAGAACAAAGTCATTATATTTGTTATGTTTTTATGATGCTTGTGAAATAAAATAAAAAGCCAATAAAATATATTGTAGTATTTTGTGGATTTTGTTGCTCACCTTTCAGGGTCTCCAGCAGGTTCTTGGCCACATACCAGCAGATAGCCTCAAAGTAGGGAAACTTGAAGAGGTCTGGGGTCCTCAGACGATACTCCATCTCGTAACACCTGAGCTGCATGCCAATGTTGAGGTTGTGGAGGAAGTTGCCTCCGAACGCCATGCAATCCTGAGAGGTGAGGACGGCATGGATCCATCCTGCAGAGGGCAGCACACACACAGTCAATGTTTGACTCGCTGACTGTGATAATACAAGGACACTGTGGCTAGGTGTTGTGTTTGTCAAACGGCAGGCAAGCATCGATCATCATGTCACCAGAATAAGACCCTTGATATTTATTGGAAAGGAGCATCAAGCTCATCACCCTGTGAAGTTCATTATGACTTATTACATCTGTAGTCTAATAAACTGCATGCTTTCCCGAATCGTAGTGGGAATACCACACAACATATCGTGTGACTCCAAGTTTACTTCGATATGATGGTTTCCATCGCATAAATAACTTTACCGACACAAAAAGATCCCACCTTGTCTAGCGTATTTTGTTTTGACGACACATTTTGTTGTTTCCGTCAGGTCTGTTGTCACATTCTCTATCTGACATCTACTTTACTCGCATCAAATAAGTTGGATGGAAACCTGGTATGTGACACACAAACACCAACCTGATAAAAACCCACGCGCACACACACACTGTTATCACTGACCTGATAACACAAACATACAGGGTTATCTCAGGCCAGCCTGACCTGGTAAAGTTAAACACAAGGTACTGACATAAGAGCCAGGCGGTGGTAAGAGGACCTTCTGCCCTGCTCTCAGATAAAGCAGTGCTCTTTATACCTCCGGAGGTGACAGAAAGCAGAGACGGAGGTGACACAGGCAGGCACTGACAGGGTTACGGGGTGACTGGGTTACGCGGCCAAGTATGTTGTGCTCTACCCCCTCCCCAAATCTCTATCCCAACTCTCCACACCTCCTTAACCCCCTGGAGAAGACACAGCTGCAGCCCTGGTCCTGATTAGTCAGAACCTTTACTCAAGGTATACAACTTTGGGAGCATTTTAAAAACATGTGGGGGTTTCTTCTTGTTCCTATGGGAGTATTGACACAGAAATGTATGGATACCCTGAACTTGCGAAAAGTCTGGTGCTTGAGTTGCTCACCATTGATGTTCTGAACCGATTACATATCCTGTATAGTTTTACGTGAACCTCAGGTGCTCTCCATAGGCAAAAAAACATGGAATCCTGTGTTCTACAAATGTAATACGACTCCTCCCATTAGGTAAGCTTATGGAAGGATCCATGTGGTGATAACGGAGACTGTGAGATCAGGGTAAATCACTAAGGACATGAGTGAAACCAACTGATGACAAGTCGTACTCTAAAAGCCATCTGTAGTTACTGAGGAGAACAACGGGCATGTGTTAACCATGAGGTTCTGCTTACTGCGCTCGCCCTTTCAGGGCTCTCTAAACGTGTTACGTCATCAAGACATGGGGTGGAATGTGAGAGGTGAATTACAAGTCACATGCTAAAGCAGAGGGTTTGCTGAGGATAAAGTAGGCCCAAGCGCTTCTAATATGGTCGCTTTCATGACATTACCCGTGCAATTATTCCATTAGGGCACTTTCTATTGTGTTATGAAAATATAGATGTGTGTCTAATGTCTAAGCTGTTGCTGTTTCCAAATTCTCTCGGCAATGACATGTCATCAGTGTTTTAAAAAGGGAGTAATTTTCCTGGCAGGCACCCTGGGAAACTAGACTGTTTTGTTTCTGTCTACTTTGATGATGTAGACTGGTTTCTCTATGGAGGGGCAAACAAGGCTACCAGATAGTCTATTTATAGATCACCAAAAGCAGGAATGTGAGAGAGGTATTTAAGGACACAGTGGAAAAGGTATTTTAGGGACACTGTCTAATTCCAGAGGGGTTCCTGTGTCACACGGTCACAGGGCCAGTCTACATCATCAGTGGTGACCCCTCTATGACCCCTCTACATCTATACTGCAGTTCCAGGAACACAAGGCTGTTTAGCTCTTCTCAGGAAAACTAAATACATGGCCTGTTACAAGAGAATGCAAATAAAGACCAAATGCTTGCGCACACACACCAGTGGCGGCTGCTGAAGGGAGGACTGCTCATAATAATGGCTGGAACGGAAACTATGTGTTTGATACCATTCCACCTATACCGCTCCAGCCATTACCACGAGCCCGTCCTCCCCAATTAAGGTGCCACCAACCTCCTGTGACACACACACACACCTGTGGGGATGAGCAGCGTGGTTCCTTGCTGCACGACACACTTGTAGCACTTGTCCACCTTGTCCCCGAAGAACACTTCACTCTGGTTGGGGGAGGAGCTCCACGCCTCGTATAGTGCAAGGTTGGCCTGGGTCGGCTTGATCATGTAAAATATCTTCTCACCCTGGAAACACAAAGAGAGTAGAGAGGGTTAATGAGAGTTAATTTTTAAAAAGCATCTTAACCCAAGAAACGTCACACTGTGACTATAAAATTAGGGGCACTTAGATGTCTGCTAAAATGTTTCATGTCAGAGACACACAGATGTGGTTGACTTTTACACACCAGGGGTTTGTTCTTCCATTTGGATGCATTTCCCAGCCCTCATTTTTCCCAAGCTGAGCTGCACATTGCTTCTATAGCTAACGAGAGTTCCTGCCAGCCAGCCTGGTGAAGTCACCATGAACACAAAGCGTAGTTTGTGATTAGCAGCAGTTGGTTACTTTGTTGCCGTTGGAGGGATCATTAATTACCACGGCTGGGGACAGAATTTCCCCTGGAGCTTGCCGACGACTAAATGTACTGCTGAGGTCAACTTCCGCCAGGGTACCCAATCAGCCTAGATTGCGCTAAATAACCCCCTATGTACAAACACACTTGATTAAATGTCAGCGAGCATTACAAGTGGTGAGGGGAATGCCAAAGAGCGAGCCAGGCCATCGATGTATCACCAAACAATGTGGACAGAGTTGATTTTATTGACTTGCCAAACTACGACAAACTGCACTTAGCTCACTGCTAGGATTTGATAGCCTAGCACATATGTAGGACTTGTAACTAACACACACACACACACACACACACTCACCCAGAGAACGTGGTACCACACAGAGGTGCCCCCGAAGTCTATGTGGAAGTCAGTGTAGCTGTTCATGACCCCCATGAGGCAGTACTTCTGGACAAAGGGTTTGGGGAAGAAGGAGTCATCTGGCCAGTAGTTCTCCACCCAGGACATCTTCTGAGCTACGTTAGGTACCACCACCTGATCTGCCATCCTGGAGGACAGAGAGTGTGGTAAGAGAGGTACGGCTACTTAAGAGGGTCAAATCACAGTAAAAGTGCTGAAATGTACTGAATAATGATATTATTGATAATAAATTGTTTGATCACTTTCGTCATGAGCGGTACATGCGGCAGAATGAATTTTTGATTGTTTGTGTTCATTCTTGTTTTTCCCTTGTGTTGTATGTGTTTTTGTAGCACCCAAAAATGCATCATGAAGGACTCAATTTGACAGCAGTCAGTGGTTACTCTTGGTTTCTGTTTGCATGTCTTGTAAATAGCATTCATTTAAAATGTATCCATTTGAATAGAGAGAGAGTCAGCAATGGAGTATTAGAAGTAGGACCACATCACAACTTACTTGGTATCAGAGAACTCCAGGCTGATAACGTTGAGCACCTTGGGCCGATGAGGCTTGTAGTAATACTTGACAAACTCTTTCAGCTTCATCTTGCTGTCTGTTTGCCTGGCCACGTCGATGACGTCAATGACTTTGTCACCGCCTGTGGACGACAAGAGAATGATGCCGAAGCCGTTTACACTCAAGGTCATATAGTTGAGCAGACAGCGAAAAAAGTATCAGTCTGCCCATGGAATGATCATCCCTTTCTGTCTACAGTCTAACAGTTGAGCCATTCATTCAGATATAATACATTTGGCCAAGAGAAAGGACCATTCCTATTGAAGTGACATTGACACCAGGGTAAGGATTTTTAATGGGTGTCAGTGGGCGAGGGGATCTGAACTCTGAAGCTCTCTGGCATTTCCATGTCTCTGTACAACTCCTAAGGGAGAGACTGGCACAGCCAATACGCCAAAGGAGCGGATGGAGTGGGGGGCAGACAATCTGTCCAGTCCATATGAGTCCCAGAGGTAGAGACTGGGGAGGGGGCCACTGTCTTTAATGTGTGTGTGTGAGGGTAAAAACCACCAGCACACACAGCTGGGAGGCAGTGAATCAAACGGCACAGTGAAGGCCGGGGAGAGAGAGGGACGGAAACAGGGCCTGTCGGCAGTGTAACACAGGACAGCTGGTGCTTGTGTGATCCCCACCACCACACACACACCTCCCTAATGTTCCCCAACCCCCTACACACACACACACACGGCGGGTCCAGCTGGCCAGTGTCTGATGACAGGGAACAGCTGGAGTTAGGGTAGCGAGCCAAACAGAGAGAGCAGAATGGTGTGTGCTCAGTCACTACTAGCCAACTAACCCCAAAACAGACCATAGTAAATACTCCACACTACCCCTTTATATAGTGGCCATAGCACACGGTCAAACATTTACATCATTTAGAAGACGCTCTTATCCAGAGCGACTTACAAATTGGTGCATTCAACTTAGGATAGCAAGTGGGATAACCACATTTTTTCCTTCTTTTTTTTTTTTATATGGGGGGTAGAAGGATTGCTTTATACTATTCCAGGTATTCCTTAAAGAGGTAGGGTTTCAAGTGTCTCCAGAAGGTGGTCAGTGACTCCGCTGTCCTGGCGTCGTGGGGAGCTTGTTCCACCATTGGGGTGCCAGAGCAGCGAATAGCTTTGACTGGGCTGAGCGGGAACTGTGCTTCTGTAGAGGTAGGGGAGCTAGCAGGCCAGAGGTGGATGAACGTAGTGCCCTCGTTTGGGTGTAGGGTCTGATCAGAGCCTGAAGGTAAGGAGGTGCCGTTCCCCTCACAGCTCCGTAGGCAAGCACCATGGTCTTGTAGTAGATGCGAGCCTCAACTGGAAGCCAGTGGAGTGTGCGGAGGAGCGGGGTGACAAACTATTTATGTGTTTTAAGCAATGCGTCTACACCTGGCTTTCACTCCAGCTAGACAATGTAGGGTTCTTACAGACACCATCCATTCACATTATATTTAGACTGAAAACTCAACCTACCCCCGAAGGAGGAACGACATTAACCACACAATTTTAAGTACTGGGAGGTGACAAATGCCATGCGGTTTATCCTAAGCTGGCCGACCATAGTCTAGGCTTGGGTAACCCCAGGAGACAGCAGGTTCCAGGCCTGTCCCCCATTGTGTTCCCAACTGTAAGGAGGTAGGTAACCCGATCCTCCTAGTGTTCTGTCTCCACCCAGTCAAAACACCTGTGCTGCTTCACATCAGAGCAGCTTAATGCTCAACAGAGCATGGCAGAGGGTGTAATATAGAACTTAATGATAAAAACACAAGCGGGTTTGGGTTGCGTTGGGCGTCCAGTCGGCCCAGATAGCTGTGGGTTAGTAATGGGCTTGTAATAGGAGCCTTGTGGTACCAGGCCTTTCTATTCTATAAAAGAGCGGAGGTGGTCATATTGGGGGCTGAGTAAGACAAGCCCTCCCCTCCTTTAGGGCTTATTCAGCCATTGGGAGATGATTGATAAAGGGGGTAAATACCCTCTGAACCTGGCAACACTCTTAACCTGGCAACCTGTTTGTTTGACGGACAGATGGCGTCCGCGCAAAGTTAGGCGCTCACTATCTGACAGAGAATGCATTCATTAGCTTTGAATTATATTCTATTTCAAAGCAATAGCTATAGCTAACATACGTCATATCAAATAGGCATCCCATGCAGTAGACAGGCATTGAATGGGTTGGTGATCAGCCTTAGTTTGTTGCTCTACAAGTTACATTTCTGCCCTGCTACTCCATTTATTTACTTTGACTCCGGGGATGTTTGCAAATAGACAGAGAAAATCAAACCCAGGGTGCTTGAGCATGCCCACACCCACACAGAAACAGTACACAACAAACAGTATGCTCTCCATGTCCTTACCGACAACTTGCTCCACATCTTTGACAGAGAAGGATGGTGGAGGCAGCCTGAGTCCCAGTCCCTCCATGTTGGACACAGCGATGGGGTACTGCCAGCCGTGGCTTTCCAGGTACCTCTGGGTCACCTGCTCCCCAGGCATCCACTGCAGGATCTCATCCCCACTGCAACACACACACAGACAGAGACAATGGTTAATGGCAAATTCCTCTTGATATGTTAAACCCAATGAGGGAAATTGAGAACATAATACATGTTTAGCATTGTGACTAAAACAAAGATCACAGTCTTGTTCATAGCTTGGCATCAGAGTCCTTGGTGGTTGGTGTTCTGGGCATCTACCTGGCAAAGGTCCTGTTCTGGAGCTCCTTGACAAACACAGAGGTGCCAGCCTGCACTGGCTTGGTGCCATCGTCCAGCTCTGTGTAGTCATGCCTGTGGCAGTTGTTGCGTTTTTTCACTGTAAGAGGAGAGACGCAGAACATCAGACTCACAGAACACCACAGCATTCACTGGCCCTGAAAATGATCACTATAGCCAGTGACAGACCTGAGACGAATATTTACTGTATTATTCAATCTTCTTCACTTAAACCAACAGAGCCTTGTGCATTATGGATAATAGTCATTAGTCTTGATAATATATATTCCCTAGCACAGAGGCCAAGGTGAGGGCCATGTCCGATTTAAGTGGAAGGATTACGGCCCCATTCAATTAGCCTGTTAATGTCTGGCCCCGGGCTCTCAGGGGTCAGCCTCCTCTAAATCAGACTGGAGACCATACTGCTCTCCTGGGGACAGTCCATCAGCCATGGAGGGAGAGAGAGGGAGAGGGGGAGGGATGGAGAAAGGGAGAGAGTGAACAGGCACGGGGGAGATGGTAGAAAGGACAGATTGGAGAGAAACGGGGAAGAGAGGGCCGAAGGAAAGAGATGGTGAGACCCACCGAGGAAGAGAAGACAGAGAGAAGACAGGATGGACAGAGAGACACACACAAACACAGACTGGAATACTGACTCAAGGAGGGTCCGTGTTGGGGTTCACAGTTAGGACAGTGGTAAACATCAATGTCCACCGCATGGTGCTCCTCCACCTGGACACAGCTGTGAGGAGACAGGAGACATCATATTACTGTCAGTATACACACAACTGTTAAACAGACAGCACCGTGATAGCCTGGTCCCAATATTTGGCGTCACATTGACCATAGGAGTTGGCAAGTCAGCACAAACAAATCTGGGACCAGGTTAGCGCAATTGTGTTTTCACTGTCAGATCCAATAAATGAACTGACAGGACAGGAGACTGTTCTCTCCAGGATAATAACACCAGAGAAGCTGTTGTGGAAACAGACTCCCTCTCACTGATATCCCCAACCATGGTTCTAGGGCCCATGCTCTGGACAGCTTGAGGGCTTGTGAGAGTGATTAAGAGGGTTTTGTACACAATGGAGTCAGTCCACTGCATGAAATAATTGACTTTGTCTGGGGGGACTCCTACTTACATGATTTAAAGCTTTTGGGAAAAGGGGTCACATACAAGTTTCTCTCACTGGGTCATCCTTTGGGCCAGATTTGAGACATTTACATTTACGTCATTTAGCAGACGCTCTTATCCAGAGCGACTTACAAATTGGTGCATTCACCCTATAGCCAGTGGGATAACCACTTTCCAATTTTTTTATTTTTTTTTTTGGGGGTAGAAGGATTACTTTATCCTATCCCAGGTATTCCTTAAAGAGGTGGGGTTTCAAATTTCTCCGGAAGGTGGTGAGTGACTCCGCTGTCCTGGCGTCGTGAGGGAGCTTGTTCCACCATTGGGGTGCCAGAGCAGCGAACAGTTTTGACTGGGCTGAGCGGGAACTATGCTTCCGCAGAGGTAGGGGAGCCAGCAGGCCAGAGGTGGATGAACGCAATGCCCTCATTTGGGTGTAGGGACTGATCAGAGCCTGAAGGTACGGAGGTGCCGTTCCCCTCACAGCTCCATAGGCAAGCACCATGGTCTTGTAACAGATGCGAGCTTCAACTGGAAGCCAGTGGAGTGTGCGGAGGAGCGGGGTGACGTGAGAGAACTTGGGAAGGTTGAACACCAGACGGGCTGCGGCATTCTGGATGAGTTGTAAGGGTTTAATGGCACAGGCAGGGAGCCCAGCCAACAGCGAGTTGCAGTAATCCAGACAGAAAAGATATCATGGTTTTGCTAAACTGACACCCTGTTCTGACTGTCTGTGTGGCTGTGGATAGTGAGGTATAGGAGGAGCAGAGGAGCATAGAGAGGATAGAGGTAAACATTGAGCCAGAAACACTAGAGTACAGTGTACGTGGAAGACGACCTCTGGTGACCTTTCGGCCCCTCACTTTTTTAAAGGAGGTACGAAAATTCAAGCAACCTTGAAGTTGGGAGGCGATCGTTTTTTTTGTCTGGAGGACAGTGGCGTTAGGGCAAGGAGTGAATTTGTTAGGGCAAGGAGTTTTCCTCCAGGGCCCTAACTATAACCTCTAGGTGACTGTGGGGCAGACCTTCCTATTGGCTATTTACAGACTGGGAGTCACAACTATGTGTTTGTCTCAGTATCCCACAGAACTGCGACAGTGTCCGCGTCACTCAAACCACTATACCACCAAACCCCCGACCGCCCCACAACAGCCAGACCACAGGCAGTAACACACATCTGGTGCATACCAAAGCTCTGTTCCATAAGAGAACACTGAATAACACACAGAATCCTTTAAATAGGCTTTGAGTGTTGCCATTTTGCGTGTAAAAAGGGAGAAAAACAGCAGGCAGCATTTTTGTGTCAACGGGGTATGGGAGGAATCTAAGCCAGCACTTTTAAAGTAAACAAAAATAAAAATGGTCTAAGGTAAACTTTGGTTTCAGCTGACGAGCAGACAGAGACTAATGTGGACTAATATATTTTGCTGCTCTGACATGGAAGACTATATAGCATAAAACACTAAGGGCCTATTTCTTCATAGGCACAATCTGTTTTCTTGCAAAAAATAAATAAAATATGAGTTGCCCTAGTAGCTAGTTTAAGAGGCTTTTGAGTTCATGAAGAAGGGAACAACTCTGCCAATCTCAAGCAATTCTGCCTTCTTCCCTCTCTGCAGTCTCTCTCTCATTCAAATCTCCCTGCTCTGTGACTAGTCTTCAGTGGGCACATTTTAATTAGTTTGAGGTCCTGCTCTCTGAAGTTTGGAGTGACACAAACAGTTGAAATCTTCCTTTCAGTGTGAAAACAAAAAACACTGGGGGACTTGCTTAGGGTGGTAAATGACAGCCATCAAAGTTCCAGCTCACTCAGGGTCCAGGAGTTAGCCTGGAGGCTAGGTGCTGTGTGAGGATATAGTAAAGGTTTCAATAGCAGATAATAGCATTCTATTTTCACAGAGGGTCTGGGAGGGGACACAGAGTTCTAACCAGCCACTATTAGCGTTGATCTGAGTGGAAATTGCAGGAAATTGTCAAGAGAAACAAAGGCCAGCAGGAAGCGGCGTCACAACTGAACTTCCTCTGGTGGTGTGTTGTTGCTGGTTAAGTCTACTTAGCAATTGGGTTGTTGTTCAGCAGGATATTGATAGACAGCAGCACACACGCTCACTAACTGTACAGCCTGAAGCTATAACAGGTTGGGACTGGGAGTAATAACCGAGGTAAGGAAGAGAACCTTGCCTGATTTTAGGGAGGGCTAAGAGTTTTTCCTGGTCAGGTCATTGGGAAAAGCTCAGGGCACCATTTATAGAAGATCCAATGCTATAAACTCCTTCAGTATCCCAACCCTGCCCCCTACCGAGTGGCCTCCACAGTCCACCTCCACTCACTTCCTACGTCAGCGGTCAAGACGGAGTAGAATGCAGCAGTGGGCTGGAATCTTGGCTCCTGAGGTTGCTCAGTGGCCTTGCTGGGGAGACTAGCATGAGTCACGGCACCAATTATGTGACCCCAGGCCTGCCATGAATTCTCCTGCCTGTCTGTCCGGGTGGGACGTGCTAGAGAGCGCACGACAGAGTGAGCGCGTGGCTGAGGTAAGCCAGGGAGGGATTGAGCCAAGCAGACCTCCTACACCGCCTCCTCTGCCTGGTCATCTTGTGTAACACCAGCGCAGCGCGCACAGCGAGAAGCAGGGCACTGTGCCACCACACTGACGCTGCTTCTTCCCTTGCGCAGGAATGACGGGTTGGGTGAGTCACTTGGAAACTGGTGGGCTGGGGAGTGTTGATGATGATGCAACGTGTGTAGCTACTTATCCTTGAAGTCAAATCAATCTCACTCTTTAAAAACTACTGAGGCTGCCCCATCGAAGACAACAACAAAACTATAAATCTGGCTTAAGTTAAGAGCTGTGTGGAAGACAAAACTTTGGTATTTAGTGTATAGTAATAAATCAAGTGACATCAGCCCTGGGGGAAATAAAGCCTAATATGGGTCTGTGTGTGTCTGTCACTGTCTCACCACTCTCCCAGAAACAATGCCAGCCCCCTGCCAATGGTGGGCAGACACCAGCCTAGCAGCAGGAGGTCAAACCATAGAGATAGACAGAGGACTCATCTTTGGATCTGTGCCATTATAGCGTCTGTGACAGCATGGACAGCGCCATTGAGGCAATCTTCATTTTAAAGTAGTACATGTTCTTCTTCATTGGCTGATTGCTCCCAACTCCTAGGAATCCCCACCCAGTTGCCTACTTTAAAAGGGTGGAAGCCCTCGATGGCAATGTCCATGCTAAAACAGGTTATATCCATGAGTTCTCTATCTATCTCTATAGGCTAAACATCCTGTCCTGAATCAGGAGAGTTGTCAACTATCCCACCGCCATCAGCTCCTCTCCCTCTACTTCCTCTGTTGTGGAGCTGCCTGCCTTCCTGTGTGACTGGGGTTATTCATTAGTCTATGTACTGTGAGGGGTTCATTGTGTCTCAATGATCAGCAGAGACACACAAAGGGTTGTAGGCGGGCTCAGCCATTACTTTAAGCACTTAATAACCCCCCCTGCATAGGGCTCCGACGCGCCTACATTAGAGAACTGGCAGATAGCTAATGGGGGAGAGAATGGGTGATGGGGAGGGGGTGAGGGGGAGGGCAGATAAACACACCTGCCTGGGTTCATTTAGACCCAAAGGGCACCTGACTCCAGCCTTTCCAAA
>NC_059192.1:91208099-91391848 GCF_020615455.1 Coregonus clupeaformis
AAACCCAACACCTCTCATCACCCCGAGAACACCATCCCAGTGAAGTACGGTGGTGGCAGCATCATGCTGTGGGGATGTTTTTCATCGGCAGGGACTGGGAAACTGGTCCGAATTGAAGGAATGATGGATGGCACTAAATACAGGGAATTTCTTGAGGGAAACCTGTTTGAGACTGGGATGGAGGTTCACCTTCCAGAAGGACAATGACCCTAAGCATACTGCTAAAGCAACACTCGAGTGGTTTAAGGGGAAACATTTAAATGTCTTGGAATGGCCTAGTCAAAGCCCAGACCTCAATCCAATTGAGAATCTGTGGTATGACTTAAAAATTGCTGTACACCAGCGGAACCCATCCAACTTGAAGGAGCTGGCGCAGTTTTGCCTTGAAGAATGGGCAAAAATCCCAGTGGCTAGATGTGCCAAACTTATAGAGACATACCCCAAGAGACTTGCAGCTGTAATTGCTGCAAAAGGTGGCGCTACAAAGTATTGACTTTGGGAGGGTGAATAGTTATGCACGCTCAAATTCAGTTTTTTTGTTTTATTTCTTGTTTGTTTCACAACAAAACATATTTTGCATCTTCAAAGTGGTAGGCATGTTGGGTAAATCAAATAATCCAAACCCCCCCCAAAAATCAATTTTTATTCCAGGTTGTAAGGCAACAAAATAGGAAAATGCCTAGGGGGAGTGAACTTTCGCAAGCCACTGTACCTGCCCGAATGCAAAGTGCTAACTATAAAGTTTGGTGGAGGAGGAATAATGGTCTGAGGCTGTTTTTCATGGTTCGGGCTAGGCCCCTTAGTTCCAGTGAAGGGAAATCTTAATGCTACAGCATACAATGACATTCTAGACAATTCTGTCCTTCCAACTTTATGGCTACAGTTTGTGGAATGCCCTTTCCTGTTTCAGCATGACAATGACCCCGTGCACAAAGCGAGGTCCATACAGAAATGGTTTGTCGAGATCGGTGTGGAAGAACTTGACTGGCCTGCACAGAGCCCTGACCTCAACCCCATCGAACACCTTTGGGATGAATTGGAACTCCGACTGCAAACCAGGCCTAATCGCCCAACATCAGTGCCCGACCTCACTTATGCTCTTGTGGCTGAATGGGAGCAAGTCCCCACAGCAATGTTCCAACATCTAGTGGAAAGCCTTCCCAGAAGAGTGGAGCTTGTTATAGCAGCAAAGGGGGGACCAACTCCATATTAATGCCCATGATTTTGGAATGAGATGTTCGACAAGCAGGTGTCTCTTGCCCATACTCTTGGCCATATAGTGTTTTAATAAAATCAACTATATGTACTGAGCTTGTCTGATGCTTTAAGCACACTGTCTAGTATCTCCATATATGTATGTTGTAACTTCTCACAGACCTGCAGGCCCAGGAGGCTCCCAAGTATCGATTCCGCAAGAGGGACAAGGTCATGTTCTATGGCCGAAAGATCATGCGCAAGGTTAGTGGCTGTGGTGGGATGCGTTTTGGGGATTCTAGCAAAGTAAAATGGTACCCTTTTGTTCGACAATGCATCTTTTTGCCCTAGTTGACCTTTGACCTCTTGCGCTCACAGGTGTCCCAGTCCACCTCTTCCCTGGTGGGCACAGCTTCCTCCTCGCGCCCACGACTTAAAAAGAAGCAGAAAATGCTCAACATTGCCAAAAAGTGTGTGAACACGGTTTACCCTGTCTACTCTAGTCTACTCTACTGATATCCATGGTGCTAACGAACTTAGTGACTACAGAGTAGAGAACAATAGTCTGTTATACATTTGTCCTCTCGCTCTCTCCATCCCTCCCTCTCTCCTCCCTCCAGGATTCTGCGTTTTAAGAAGGAGGTGCCCACCCTGGTAGCTAAGGAGCCTCCTCCCTCAGTGCTGGAGGCCGACCTCACAGAGTTTGACGTGGCCAACTCCCACCTGCCCTCTGAGGTGCTCTACATGCTAAAGAACGTCCGGTACGTAGGGACTTCTCAGTGTTTGTGTGTGTGTAGTGTACTCTGTGTGTGTTAAGATGTTGTCTTATCTATATGGAGGAGATGTGTGTTCGAGAGGATCAAAACCGCCATGTATCATGGGTAAATTGTGACTGACTGATCTACAAATAATATTGAGTAGTTATTTATGATGCAAGGTGGTATGTAGATCAGTCAGACACCTTTTTGTATATGTGCGAATGTGTGTCTGTAGTAATCTCTCCATCTCTATCCGCCCACCCCTTGCAGTGTGCTGGGCCACTTTGAGAAGCCTCTGTTCCTGGAGCTGTGTAAGCACATGGTGTTCCTGCAGTTCCAACAGGGAGAGTACGTGTTCAGACCGGGCCAGCCTGACAGCAGTATCTACGTGGTGCAGGACGGAAAACTGGAACTGTGCCTTACTGGAATGGTGAGAGAGGGAGTG
Organism: Coregonus clupeaformis; assembly: GCF_020615455.1. Taxonomy (NCBI): domain Eukaryota; kingdom Metazoa; phylum Chordata; class Actinopteri; order Salmoniformes; family Salmonidae; genus Coregonus; species Coregonus clupeaformis. The sequence goes on from NC_059192.1 coordinate 91,210,497, forward strand.
TGTGTGTGTATCTGTGTACCTGTGTGTGTTTCTCATTTACACAAATGGGCAGACATAATTGAATCTTTTTTGGGGGGCCTTCGGTGCAAATGAGCCTCCATCCATGCTAACGAGTAAACAGGACCTCATAAGGGGCTTACAGTCCTCTAACAATTAACTCTCAAGTAGGTCATTAAATAATGATTAACACCTATTAGTGTTTGACTCCGATTATCCCAATATGGAGGAAAAGGCAAAGATGGAAGTGAAACTACAGTAGAATCTGACAAAGTAAACAATTTTGAAAGTTATGGCCACAATGAACTTGCATTTGGGCAAAGATTGGAATGACTTATCTTGAAAACATTCTGTTCATGTTAACTGTCAATAGTACTGTTTGCCTGTGTTTTTCTGTGCTTTTTTTAACACAGAAATGTATGCGCCTTTGTCTGTGTTGTTCATTTGTGATGACATACTCTGTTTTTTAGGACGGCAAGGACGGTGTGGTGAAGGAGGTGTACCCCGGAGACAGTGTCCACAGCCTTCTCAGCATCCTGGACGTCATCACTGTAAGACACGCCCACTTCCTGTCCACACTCCCTAAATCACCATGAACGTGTCGTTTCTTGTTTGAGTCATCCCTTTGTCTGTCCCTTTCACGTTTCAGTCAGAACTTTGAACTTACAGTTCCTATTAGAATGTATAACATTAGAATTGTCAACAGGGAGAATGAATGGTGCTAGTCAAGGAACAAGTCAGGGCATTCTAGCGTTAAATCATAGCCTCCAAAGTTGAGGCTTATTTGAATCATATCAGTGTCATGAGGATTTCGCAATTTAATGTTATATCATGAAGCACTATGATATGACAAGTGTGGCTTAAGTGCCCTTTTTGACTTTTGGTGGGAAAATTTTTCAATAAGTATCCAATGAACTATTAAACACATACTCTTTAGCATCAAGAGAATTTGGTAGCTAGCATGTAACTCCTAAGACACATTTCAGTTGAATGCATTCCGTTGTACAACTGACTAGGTATCCCCTTTTCCCTATATTTAGTCTTGGGAAAACTCACTGACACAAACTTCCATGACCCCATGCTTTACGGCTGAGTGGAAAATGTCTCTAAAGCAATGGTTTCTGCTGGTGGGTTCTGCTAGTTCCCTCTTCCTATAATTTTCAGGTTGTAAAACTTTTAGTCACATTAACAAATTCCTCTCAGTTCTGCTAGTTCCCTCTTCTTGGCTTGTGACTATAAACATTTTTTGAGTAGTTCAGTTTTTTATTAGTGCGTGGGTCGCAGGGACATTTAAAAAAAGGCTTCACCCAAGTCTGTGCAGCAAAAATGTTGTGAACAACTGCTTTCATTTTTCACTGACTGATATAGGGAACTGATGAAAGAGCCTTGTCATTGTGTTTGTTTCAGTGACACCTAGCTAGCACGTGACTCCTAAACTCAGCAAAAAAAAGAAACGTCCTCTCACTGTCAACTACGTTTATTTTCAGCAAACTTAACGTGTCAATATTTGTATGAACATAACAAGATTCAACAACTGAGACATAAACTGAACAAGTTCCACAGACTGTGACTAACAGAAATTGAATAATGTGTCCCTGAACAAAAGTAACAGTCAGTATCTGGTGTGGCCACCAGCTGCATTAAGTACTGCAGTGCATCTCCTCCTCATGGACTGCAACAGATTTGCCAGTTCTTGCTGTGAGATGTTACCCCATTCTTCCACCAAGGCACCTGCAAGTTCCCAGACATTTCTGGGGGGAATGGCCCTAGCCCTCACCCTCCGATCCAACAGGTCCCAGACGTGCTCAATAGGATTGAGATCCGGGCTCTTCGCTGGCCATGGCAGAACACTGACATTCCTGTCTTGCAGGAAATCACACACAGAACGAGCAGTATGGCTGGTGGCATTGTCATGCTGGAGGGTCATGTCAGGATGAGCCTGCAGGAAGGGTACCACATGAGGGAGGAGGATGTCTTCCCTGTAACGCACAGCGTTGAGATTGCCTGCAATGACAACAAGCTCAATCCGATGATGCTGTGACACACCGCCCAGACCATGACGGACCCTCCACCTCCAAATCGATCTCGCTCCAGAGTACAGGCCTCGGTATAATGATCATTAAATATATATATATATTTTACCTTTATTTAACTAGGCAAGTCAGTTAAGAACAAATTCTTATTTACAATGACGGCCTACACCGGCCAAACCCGGACGACGCTGGTCCAATTGTGCGCTGCCCTATGGGACTCCCAATCACAGCCGGTTGTGATACAGCCTGGAATCGAACCAGGGGGTCTGTGGTGACGCCTCAAACACTGAGATGCAGTGCCTTAGTCCGCTGCGCCAATCGGGAGCATTCCTTCGACGATAAACGCGAATCTGACCATCACCCCTTGTGCGTTCCTGGTGTAACTCGGGCAGTTGTTGTTGCCATCCTGTACCTGTCCCGCAGGTGTGATGTACCGATCCTGTGCAGGTGTTGTTACACGTGGTCTGCCACTGCAAGGACGATCAGCTGTCCGTCCTGTCTCCCTGTAGCGCTGTCTTAGGCGTCTCACAGTACGGACATTGCAATTTATTGCCCTGGCCACATCTGCAGTCCTCATGCCTCCTTGCAGCATGCCTAAGGCACGTTCACGTAGATGAGCAGGGACCCTGGGCATCTTTCTTTTGGTGTTTTTCAGTCAGTAGAAAGGCCTCTTTAGTGTCCTAAGTTTTCATAACTGTGACCTTAATTGCCTACCGTCTGTAAGCTGTTAGTGTCTTAACGACCGTTCCACAATTGCATGTTCATTAATTGTTTATGGTTCATTGAACAAGCATGGGAAACAGTGTTTAAACCCTTTTACAATGAAGATCTGTGAAGTTATTAGGATTTTTACGAATTATCTTTGAAAGACAGGGTCCTGAAAAGGGGACGTTTATTTTTTGCTGAGTTTATATTTAGACTTTAGAAAAACCAACCCAAACTTCCCCTCCCTTTACTGCTGAAAATAGGAAGTTGTAAAATGTCTGTAAAGTCACTAATATTGATTTACAGTATGTTCTAAGAGCCTGTGTGTGTGTGTGTGTGTGAACCTTATCACTGTGTGTGTGTTACAGGGACACCAGAAGCCGTACAGGACGGTGTCGGCGCGGGCGGCTGAGGTGTCCACCGTACTGCGTCTACCTGTCGAGGCTTTCCTCTCCATCTTTGAGAAGTACCCTGAGACCCTGGTGCGGGTTGTCCAGGTAAGCTGTAGCGCGTGTGTTTGTCACTAGGTGTGGGCGTGTGTTTTCTCTTAATGATCACGGGTCCTTTTCCTCCCGCTTTCTTGTCATGCAGATCATCATGGTTCGTCTCCAAAGAGTAACAGTTCTGGCGCTGCACAACTACCTAGGGCTCACCAACGAGCTCTTTAGCCATGTGAGTCAACCGCCCCACACACACACAGCGCCACGATTCATAATACCACCCAGATCCTCAAACATACACACACCCACATTCCACGTGTTACTTCATCCACCAGGAATGCTACTTCATTAGCTGAAGCTACATCAGACATGCTGTTTTCATTACGATTGAGTCATTCAAAGCTAACGCTACTGCTAGAACTTTGACCATAATGTTCTTAATGCTAACTTCACTTTTCAATGCTGACCTGGTAATTATAACGATGCTAATTCAATGCTAGCCTGCCTTCATTGACCCTAACCTCTTCTCTCTCTCTCCCCATGCCCCTGTCCTCCCCTCCCTATAGGAGATGCAGCTCCTGCGCCTGCTGCCCCTGTCCCCCCACCCCGTGCCCCGCACCAGCCCCCAGCGCCACGGCAAGCGTTTCGGTAGCCTGACCGTGCCCATGGAGGACCGCGAGGCCGCCGTGAAGGACGGACCAGATCCTGGGAAGGATGGAGCCACAGTCCCACCAACCCTCAGCAGGACCATCTCCATGCCTGTAGACATCGCTGGTGAGGACCTCTTTCTGTCGGTCTCTCCATCCCTCTCTCTGTCCTCTTCCATTCTATTCTCCCTGTCCGTATGGTAACATCTGCATTCCTAGTATGTAACTTGGCGCTGTTGCTTCTGACTAGTGACATTTACACATGTTCATGTTAACACAGGCATGCAGAAGAATCTGCGGTCGGATTTCGACATGGCCTACGAGAGGGGACGGATCTCAGTCTCCGCTGAGGACGGCAACACACCACCCACCTATACACGGGTCAGTATACACACATGCGCGCACTCACACACACAAGGTTGGATATTAGTGACATCTCTACATTTGAAATAAAATCACAAACACACATTTTGAGTAATTCAACAGTTTTATTCTAATCCCTAACAGTCATCCTAGTGCACTAAAATACACATTTGCACTTCAAAGTAGACCAGTAACTCATCTTAGTACACCACATATCTGCACTTCAAAGTACACCAGGTACAGGGTACAGTAATTGACATTAATGTCCCTCCATGTTTTCTGTTCCTATCTCAGGACCAGCGAGAGAGGAGGGTGACCGTAGACGAAGTGCCGTCGGGGGTGTACCTGTACCCCGAGGAGGAGGTGGGTCTGGACAACCAGTTCTCACCAGGACCAGGACCCGTCCCCGGTCGCCCCAGCGCTGCCCTGTTCGAGGAGGCCCTAAAGGAGCTCCTCAAACTCATGAGGATAGAGGTTAGTACTAACTACTACTTTAGTAACCTTAGCAACCATCTACTATGTACTATATGCAACCATGACTCTAGTAACAATGTAATAATTTACCTGATTATTGTGTTAAACTGTCACCAAGTTACTTTGTCCTTTGGGTTAATGTACCATGTCTAGACGAGACATTTTGAAACGCAAAACCCAAAAGGGTTCTTATTGGACAAGTTCAAGTACTACCTCCCCATTTCAAAACATGTCTCCTTACTGGACACCACCCAGCACTTTCTCCTTCTTTATCTCAAATGATTACAGTTCCATTTCACAATCTACTGTTATGGTTGGCACCGAGCATCTGAAATGTACGATATCGAAGTTCTGTCTCCTTCCGTATATTTGCCAACCCTCTTGATTTGCAGCCCAGGAGAGCAGACAGTAGAAAGGGAACCCAGACATTGTTTCACCACCAAGAGCGTTTCATCATTCCCTCCCTCTGTCACTGTCTCACTCTTTCTTTCTCTCTGTTCTTTTTCCTTCTTCTTCCAGGACCCTGCTCTGCTGAATGGGAGAGTGACTCTGCACCATGCCAAGGCAGGAACTGTGCTGGCTAGACAAGGAGACCAGGTACTTTACTGAGGCTTGGAGAGATGGAAGATGTCTTCCCTCCGTCCTCTCCTCTGTTTAATGCAGGTTGACGTTTATTGTCATGAATCTTGCCACTGAGCGATTTCCGCTAGATGGGCCAACTGCAAAGTCAAATATCGTCGTGACAATACATGCCAACCTGACTGTTTAATCACCAATGTTATGAGGAAGTCTCCAAAACATTATAGGAATCTGCGATATCAAAACCCTACCATCCCTTAATTATTTCCTTGACATCTTTCCCCCTCTCTTTCCCATACACTTTGTTCTCCCCTCCCCAGTTCCTTCCCCCCTCCTCTCCTCTCTTCAACCCCTCTAAACTCACCAAAACAATACTCTCCCAAACATGAAATCTGATCTTTCTTCTCCTCTCAGGATGTGAGTCTCCACTTCGTCCTGTCCGGCTGTCTCCATGTGTACCAGCGGATGATAGACAAGCAGGATGCAGTGTGTCTGTTTGTCACCCAGCCGGGTGAGATGGTGGGCCAGCTGGCCGTGCTGACTGGAGAACCCCTCATCTTCACCATCAAGGCCAACAGAGACTGCACCTTCCTCAAGATCTCCAAGTCGGACTTCTACGAGTGGGTGTCTAGGAAAGACGAGACTAGAGATAGATTAAAGCAGGGTTAGGCAACCCTGGTCCTGGAGTGTCGCAGGCACTTCCTGTTTTTGATTTAACTGACCTGGAAGACCAGCTGTGTTGAATTTAGGCAATCACTGAACTGATCAATTAGCTCTGTTGGTCAGGTGTGGTTCCTAGTTGGAACAAAATCCTGCAGTACCTTTGGCACTCCAGGAACAGGGTTGCCTCCCCCTGGACTAAAGCCTTCTGTGTGAAAGGGGTATAGTTCAGTCTGGGCATTAAGCTGGGACATTAGTTTAGAATTAGAGGTATGCGGTTTGTTGAATGAAATATACCAGTGGTCACTGACTGTTGAATATAAAACCATCTTTTACAAGTAGGTTGACTTCAGTTCCAAACATGCATTTCTCATTCTGTGTCACAACTGTCTCACTTGATAAGATGCTGGTTATTACTATCTCTCTGGTAATGGTAGAAAGGACGGAAGTGGCTAACACTTCCCCTAACCCTAGCATTATTGATCAGTTCCTGTGATATTTAAGCATAGTGACTGCCTCCCCTAAGATACTGTCTGTGTTTTTTTCCTGATCTTGTGTGCTCTGTGCTGCCCGCTGTCTTTAGGATCATGAGAGAACAGCCCAGTGTGGTTCTGAGTGCAGCCCACACCGTAGCCATCCGCATGTCCCCCTTCGTCAGACAGATGGACTTCGCCATAGACTGGATGGCTGTGGAGGCCGGCAGAGCCCTCTATAGGTATCTGGACAAATCTTTTCTTATGGCAGTATTTTAATTTGACCAGTAAATCTGTATTAGTGAGTTTGTTCTTATTACAAGCAGGCCAACTTTTTCTGACTGACAGTATCACCTATCTCAAGGTATTTTTCTTTGACACGTTTCAAACTCTTAGCTTGATAAAGTTCCGCTTCCCTAGCCTTGCACAGACACGCTCAAATGTACACTGTCCTGAAACCAAACCACTTTTTTTAGGATCAGATTAAATCTGAACTCGCTGTTTCCACCCCCTCTCCTCTCCTCCTATCATCAGGCAGGACGACCAGTCGGACTGCACCTACATAGTTCTGAACGGGCGTCTACGTTCTGTTATACGTAAAGCTAACGGGAAGAAGGTGCTGGTAGGAGAGTACGGTCGAGGAGACCTCATAGGAGTGGTGAGACATTGGCCTATTTCTACAGCTCTCATCTTCCTTGTCTTTTATGTAAAGGCAGAATATGTTGTTACAATATTAGTTTATAAAGCTAATATTCAGAATAAAGTATACCTCCTAATGTATTTATATTAGACTTATGTGTGTGTAAAGTACATATTTGGGTTGTATTAGATTGATTAGATCATTGGGGACACTATACCTTTTTAAATCCATGATTTTTCAGCTCTTACTATCTCCTCCTGTTTTTCCCAGGTTGAGGCTCTGACCCGACAGCCCAGAGCCACCACGGTCCACGCAGTCAGAGACACAGAGCTGGTCAAGCTACCAGAGGGAACGCTCAACAACATCAAGAGGAGGTACCCTCAAGTGGTCACCAGGTTGATCCACCTGCTGGGACAGAAGATCCTGGGGAACCTGCAACAGGCTCACGGACCATTCTCAGGTGAGTGTGTGTGTGTGAGACACACACACACACACACTCTCGCGCTCTCTCTTCTAACCCCCTACCATCCTCTACCAGGTTCTGCCCTTGGCCTGTCCAGCGTAGCGTCCAGCCCTGACGTCACCAACCCGGCCAGTAACCTGTCCACTGTGGCCGTACTGCCCATCTGTGACGAGGTGCCAATCAACGCCTTCAACCTGGAGCTTAGCCACGCCCTCAGTGCCATAGGTAAACACCCCTAGAGACTAGCATAGCAACTGTCAATCAAACCCTGACTATGACTTGAACGTCCTGTTTCATATTAGTCAACAGTGAATACATCTGCATAATGTGACTAGATTCTGTGGACAATAAAGTTTTTTACTATATTGTTACATTGAGCGACCATGATATCCCATTTCATATACATCAGTTGTTCTCTCTGAAATCTTAAACATATTCCAATTTGTCCTTGACGTGTAGGACCTACCCTGCTGCTGACCAGTGACATCATCAGAGAGCGACTGGGGGCCTCCGCTCTGGATAGGTCAGTTTGATGGCATCAGCCCAAAACTCTTATCTTACCTCCTGAAACTCCCTGAATTGTCCATCTCTCCTGTATTCCCTCTCTTTTATACCCTTGTGTCTCCATATAGACTTTCTCAACCCCATTTCTTCCTTTTCTATCCTCTCTTCTTCCTCTCCCTCCCTCTCTCCATATCAGTTGGTTGTTCTTAACTCTCCCTCTCCCCTCTAACAGTATCCATGAGTACCGTCTGTCTGGCTGGCTGGCCCAGCAGGAGGACATCAACAGGATAGTCCTGTACCAGACAGACAGCAGCATGACTCCCTGGACCCAGCGCTGCATCAGACAGGCTGACTGCATCCTCATCGTGGGCCTGGGGGACCAGGAACCTGCACTGGGACAGGTAGCAGTAACGGGGGAAGGGGTGAAGAGCTGGACGTTGGTTTGGGTGGGGCTCAATTGGAGGATGGGTTGCTAGTGTTTGGAGGATTGGTTGACCTATGAAGCTACTCTACTTACAAGCTGCCTAGTTGTTACATGTATTTGTTCAATTTCAAACTTTCATTGTGAAATTGTACACTGAAACCTCATATATTTAGAGATTGTTTTTAAAAAGCAGTCTAGTTCTGACTTCATCTTATCCTCAGCACTGTATCTAACCATGCCTCTCTCTCTCTCTCTCTAGTTAGAGCAGATGCTGGAGAACACAGCGGTGAGGGCCCTGAAACAGCTGGTGCTGCTCCATAAAGAGGACGGCTCGGGGCCCTCCAGGACCGTAGAGTGGCTCAACATGAGGAGCTGGTGCTCCGGACACCTCCACCTCCGCTGCCCCCGCCGGGTCTTCTCACGACGCAGTCCCTCAAAACTGGTACGACTCCCTGGGGAGATGCCATGACTTCTTTCTTTCTTTCTTTCTTTTTACTTTCTCTCTTTCTAACTTTAGTTAGTTAGTTTTTTTCTTTCATTCATTCGTTTATTCATTAATTCCACACTCACCTTTGCCCACATCTGATTGTGTTCCTCCATTAAATGGAGGTTGATGACAGTTGTACAGAGAGCTCTGACGATGTGATAAGAGAGGAGGCTTGTCTGTTTGCAAGAAAAGGTTTTATGTATACTTTAATAGCCTGTTGAGGATGTCCTCTTAATCTAATATATATATATATTTTTAACCTCTTATCTTGCACCGAGTGATGGCTCAAAATGAAGCACTTTGCTGTTCTACGAGTAACATGAGTTTTGGTTTTCAAGAGTAATAACAGTGCTTTAGCTACAAAGGCTTTGGGAAACCCAGTCCAGGTCGTTTTGGGGAAATTATCCATTGTCAAAGAATGTTGGGCTCTTGATTGACAAGCTTACCAACCAATTACAGTGCTTCGGTGGATAGCAACTGTCGCTAACCAGGCCCAAGTCTGAATGGTTGGACAAGCTCTCGTTTCAAGCGCATGGAAGCCTATAAATTGCTCTGATTATCATCTGAATTTGACGTGTGTGTGTGTGCGCACGTGCAGAGGGAGGTGTATGAGAAGGTGTTTGAGAAGACAGCGGACAGACACAGTGATTTCTCTCGACTGGCCCGGGTCCTGACTGGGAACAGCATCGCTCTGGTGCTGGGAGGAGGGGGAGCCAGGTCAGTGGACTAAGTTTTTATAGGAACACCTCTATTTTGTACCAGACTCTGTTTTGTACCAGACTCTGTTTTGTACCAGACTCTATTTTGTACCAGACTCTGTTTTGTACCAGACTCTATTTTGTACCAGACTCTGTTTTGTACCAGACTCTGTTTTGTACCAGACTCTATTTTGTACCAGACTCTGTTTTGTACCAGACTCTGTTTTGTACCAGACTCTGTTTTGTACCAGACTCTATTTTGTACCAGACTCTATTTTGTAGATGATCAAGTAATACATTCTTTATCTGCACCATCAAATGCATGTTTTCAATGACAGTCATGGGACCATAGCGCTTTGCATGAGAAGTCCTGTCTGTTGTTGATTATTATCAAGCTTTCTTGTAACATTGTCCATCAGTGTATCTCTAGTTGTGAATTAGTCAAGTTCTTTCAGATATTTTCAAATGAATGAAAGGAGTTGAAGAAATGCAGGCAAAATTAGTCTCTTTAGTCCTCAAACAGACGGTGAATTTCCTCCTCTCTGATTGGTTGTCGTCTGTCACTCTTGCAGAGGCTGCTCCCACGTGGGACTGATCAAGGCCATGGAGGAGGCAGGGATTCCCATCGACATCGTGGGCGGGACGTCCATCGGGTCGTTCATCGGGGCGCTGTACGCCGAGGAGAGGAGTGCGGTGCGCACCAAGCAGAGAGCCCGCGAGTGGTCCAAGGTCTGATCCTCCTACCGCTATACCATCATGCACTTCTCTTGTCCATATATCTGACCATTTGACACATTCCTTTGACAGGTGACATATTAGAGGGGATCAGTTTGAGCATTGCGAGGTACAAAATCACAAATCTTGATCACATAATGAGTGGTCATTTGGGATGCAAGGTGATTTGTGGATCAGTGATTCTGTGCAATGTCGATCTCAGACACGCTCAATATGAACCTTTTGTCTCTCTCTATCTCCTTCCTTTCCTCCCTCCCTACAGGCCATGAACTCCGTATTCAAAACCATCCTTGACCTGACCTATCCCATCACCTCAATGTTCACTGGAGCCGCCTTCAACACCAGCATCTCCAAAGTGTTCCAGGACAAGCAGGCTGAGGTGAGAGGTCACTGTCTGTCAGTGCTACTAGAGATGTTTGTCTGTGAACGAAACTGGGCCACGTTCAGTAGGCAAACCTTGTGAAAAGTTGCAGAATAGCGCTGACGTGATTCCTACTCCACATTTTGGAGAGGCATATTTGTTCTACATATATTCTTCTGAACGTTTCTTATTCCGATTTGAATATCCAATGTATGTTCTATCCAACCATCAGGACCTTTGGTTGCCCTACTTCAACGTGACTACTGACATCACAGCGTCCGCCATGCGTGTGCACCAAGACGGTGAGTGACAGGCAGCTAACCGCTGGTCCCTCCCCCTCTCTGCTCTATCGCTGTTTATAAATGAACGACTCGATTTTGAAGTTATCTTGACCGCAGTATAGAAGTAATTGTCAAAATTCTTCAGGACTTTGAGTAGACATTTGATAGCTGTTAGGATAGGTCTCAAGCAGTCAGAAAAAACACACACACACACACGTGAGTTAGATATGTAGTTGTATAGTTTCTTTAGATATATTCTCCATATGTAACACTATTTAACTCAGTCCACTCACGCTGGTATGGCCCAATTTGACTTAGAACTAATATGTGGGATTGGCATGATTGTTAATTCCTAAAGTAAATCAGCGATGGATGATGACAGCTAATTTAGATTAGAACACCCTGGTTTTACTGAATCAGAGTGTGGGTTATGAGATTAAAATCCTAGCCCTTAATTTAGATACATTGGTTAGATTCAGCATGTCTTTCAGCTTTATAATATGAATAGGGGGTCATACAATTGGTATACTGGAGTAAAATCATATTTTATCTGTTTGTTTAATATGTTCATCCATTAACTCATTGACTGACACTTAATATATGGATTGTTTATGTATGTGATGACTGACTGAGAAATGCACTACCACTAACTGTAGCTAGAATAGTCCTAGAGTCTGGGAGTACGACCCCTGCTGACCTCTTGGGGTCAAAGGCCACAACCTTTTGGCTTGTGGAAGGAAGCCTACCCCCAAATCCAGTGTTGGTACATGTTGCATGCATTCATTATCACCGGTAATGTCCACTAGTTTCTAAGAGCAAAGGCGTTTATGTACTGATTTTAGGCAAATGTAGCAAATGAGTCCTCCTTGATCCTGGATTTGGGGTGTCACAAGGTTGTGGGGTCCCCCAGTTATATCTTGGATGCTCGTCTGCACTTGGCATGTTTACTAACGGCGAGAGCAAAGCTTTACGATGCTATCTTCCTGTGTCTCTATTTACCTATCAGCTTCCTCCTCCCTAGTGTGACGTCACTTCCTGTTGACACAGCCTAGTGCACTCATCTCTGTTGCTCTCCATCTCTTTCCCGTTCTTTCTTTCTATCGCAAACATAACAGGTTATTCCTCCTACCTCTCTCACATGTGTTTTATGTCTAAAACATGTCTTAAAACAACACCAAACAAACCATGCCACAGTGACTTCCCTAATGTTCATTTGCTAATATGGGGACACTTTTACCATCTGCTGGATAGGCCATACTATTAGCCTGGTCCCAAATCTGTTGGTGGGTAGACGGCACAAACAGATCTGGGACCAGGCTAGTGTAATATAGGCGTAGTGTAGTGTGCTAGTCGCTGATCCTTCCACCCCTGTCCGCGTCAACAAGTAGGATCCAGAACACTTTTCCCTTGCTTTACCCCTCTGCACCCTAACGCCACTCCCTCCATCCCTCCCTCCCTCGCTTCCCGTAGTTTCCCCCAATGTGCTTTTCTTTCATACGGCTCTAAATTTCCATTACTGGAGTCATACACACAGGAATAGAGTGAAGTTGCCCCTAGACGCTGATCTTGGGTCAGTTATGTATTTCCCCCAATAAAGGTTAAGTTTAGTATTGGGGAGCGGAAGCTGATCCTAGATCTGTACATAGAGGAAACTTCACCCGTAGCCTACACCACACATGGTCAGAGAGCAATGTCTGCAGCTCCGAGTGAGTGGGCAGTTTTAACACCAACCTCAGGGTATTTCAATAGAGGAAGTTCCACCGTTGGCGCATTAGTAACGCAAGGACTTTACGAGTTCATGGTGGCACTATTTGGTTTATGCAACACCCCATGTTTCCACAAGCCAATGAATGGTACAGTCTCTGACGTTGTGTAAATTGAGCGTCATTTAGTCATTATTTTTTATGTTACGCTAGTCGCTAGACCTGTAGCTTAATTTCAAGATGGCGGCTTTTAGAGTATGGTCATAGCCATCAAGTTTATAGATCCTGCGTCGTGTGTGCTAGCTAACTCTACCTGGCTTGTAGATGGATCTTTCTCGATCTTCCTTTGTGATCTTTTTCTAACTCTTACTTATCTCTTTCACTGGTCTCCACTATCTATCATTCTCTCTCTCGATCCCTTTCTCCGAGAATGTCGGTGCATTTTGTAGTAATCTTCTTGTTTGTTGTCGGCTGCTATCTATCTAACCAAGCTAATAATAATTCTTACACACTAAACAAAACGGTGGCTGTTGATAGCCTGGGAAAGAGTAGAAATATGCTGAGTGTACAAAACATTAGGAACACCTTCCTAATATCGAGTTGCACCCCCTTTTGCCCTCAGAACAGCCTCAATTCATCGGGTCATGGACTCTACAAGGTGTTGAAAGTGTTCTACAGGGATGCTGGCCCATGTTGACTCCAATGCTTCCCACAGTTGTGTCAAGTTGGCTGGATGTCCTTTGGGTGGTGGACCGTTCTTGATACACACGGGAAACTGTTGAGCGTGAAACCCAGCAGCGTTCCCGTTCTTGACGCAAACCGTTGCGCCTGGCACCTACTACCATTCCACATTCAAAGGCACTTACATCTTTTGTCTTGCCCATTAACCCTCTGAATGCCACACATACACAATCCATGTCTCAATTGTCTCAAGGCTTAAAATCCTTCTTTAACCTGTCTCCTCCCGTTTATCTACACTGATTTTGAAGTGGATTTAACAAGTGGCATCAATAAGGGATCATAGCTTTCACCTGGTCAGTCTGTCATGGAAAGAGCAGGTGTTCCTAATGTTTTGTACACTCAGTGTATGTAGGTCTCCATTTTCCAATGAGGTTTATAAACTAATACATGGTTATGGTGTTCATGGTTCCTTTGAGTGGTTTAGGAGAGTAAATGAACAACACCCTTTAGCTATAAGATTGAAATTCAGTGAAATATTAATGCTGTGACGCTATTGAGGTTTTTTGTCTATCTGTATTTTAGAAAATTCAATCATTATCTACAGTTCTGTCTGTGCAATCTGTTTTAGTTCTAGAACTGGCCTCTTAGTTGTTGTTTTTAGTTCTAGAAACGTTGCTTTATGTTACCTGACCATGTTCACTGAAGGTTTTAGATTGTATACGTCAGATACAATTTCAGGTCGTTTACGTTTTAGATTGTATACGTCGAGCTCTGGACATGTTTTGCCTCTCCCTTTTGTCTCCTGCTCTTTTCTCTCCTTCACTCTCTCTATATACAGTATCTTGCCATCTCTAGCTCGGTCTTGCTCCTAGGGTTACACAATTCTCAGGTTTTTCAGAAATTCCGGTTGGAGGATTCCCAGAATCAATTGGGAATTCTTCAACTGGAATTTCCCCCAACAAATACGGGAAATTTAGGAACGTTTGTGACAATTTGGAACCCTACTCGCTCCTCTCTCCTTTGTTTCACTCCTTTTCTCTTTTTCTCTGGCGCTCTGTCTTTCTCTGGCTCTTTCTCTCTCTCTCTTTCTCTGGCTCTGTCTGTCTCTGCCTCGCTCTCTCTCTCTCTCTCTCTCTCTCGGTCTTTCTCTGGCTGTCTCTCTCTCTCTGTCTTTCTCTGGCTCTCTCTCTCTGTCTTTCTCTGGCTCTGTCTCTCTCTCTCTCTCTCCTCTCTCTCTCTGTCTTTCTCTGGCTCTGTCTGTCTCTGGCTCTGTCTCTCTCTCTATCTGTCTCTCTCTCTCTGTCTGTCTCTGTGTGACGTGGGGCTATCTGTCCATGTGTGATGTCCCCTCTCCATCTTCCATTCTGACAGGCTCGCTGTGGCGCTATGTTAGAGCGAGTGCCTCCTACACCCCCTACTTACCTCCCCTCTGCGACCCCAAGGATGGCCACCTGCTTGTGGATGGTTGCTATGTTAACAATGTCCCAGGTCAGAATTCAAAGTTCAAACCCGACCCGTCTCACCCCTCAATCCCAAAAGGAGTTGTAGAAGTTGCTCCTGACCACTGATACAGGGTCAGATATTATTTTCACCCACCTGATGGTTAATGTTAGGATTGGGGTTATGTCATCTGATCCCAGATCTGCGATTAGGGGCAACTTCTACCTTAAGCTCCTTGAAACGACCGACAATCAACCACTCCCTCCCCCTCCCTCCTTCCCACGTTCCGTCTCACCTTAACCCCACCTGACTAGTCGGACATTGGGAACCCATGGTTTGGAAGGAAAGTTAGGCTAATAATACAGTGTATATTTCGGTATGTGAGTGGAGGGGTTGCAATGTTCGCTCCCCTACACCCACCACCACCCGTTCTTAACACCAATACTTCTCTATTCAATTTGGCTTCAATAGTTTACGCTCATACACACGTCAGTTCCGAATTGGCTTTGTCCTGCCCCCCAGTGTCAGTAAGCCCCTCCCCCTCGCCTCCGGATTGGCAGTGAGGCTTTGCTCATGCAGGTACATATCCATGGGTCAGACAGAGAGGTGCATGATGGTCCTGCTTCTGGTGCCCCGCCCCCTCCCTGTTTTTGGTTCTCCATGCTACTCTACTTCATCTCCCAAGTTCTACTGCACTTGGCTGGTATACTACACACCAAGACTACACACTCGCCTGCTTTTTCCTGAGCATGGCACACAGGCCTTTCCCTAAGGCCTTTCCATGCAGCTTGCTGCTTGTTGTTTCCCACTTTCTAAAGCTTTAAGCTTGGGTCTCAGTCACTTCTTCGTCAGTGTAGGTCCATAGGTTATATATTTTGCATATCGACCTACAGTGAGGGGAAAAAAGTATTTGATCCCCTGCTGATTTTGTATGTTTGCCCACTGACAAAGACATGATCAGTCCATAATTTTAATGGTATGTTTATTTGAACAGTGAGAGACAGAATAACAACAAAAAAATCCAGAAACGCATGTCAAAAATGTTATCAATTGATTTGCATTTTAATGAGGGAAATAAGTATTTGACCCCTCTGCAAAACATGACTTAGTACTTGGTGGCAAAACCCTTGTTGGCAATCACAGAGGTCAGACGTTTCTTGTAGTTGGCCACCAGGTTTGCACACATCTCAGGAGGGATTTTGTCCCACTCCTCTTTGCAGATCTTCTACAAGTCATTAAGGTTTCGAGCCTGACGTTTGGCAACTCAAACCTTCAGCTCCCTCCACATATTTTCTATGGGATTAAGGTCTGGAGACTGGCTAGGCCACTCCAGGACCTTAATGTGCTTCTTCTTGAGCCACTCCTTTGTTGCCTTGGCTGTGTGTTTTGGGTCATTGTCATGCTGGAATACCCATCCAAGACCCATTGTCAATGCCCTGGCTGAGGGAAGGAGGTTCTCACCCAAGATTTGACGGTACATGGCCCCGTCCATCGTCCCTTTGATGCGGTGAAGTTAATAATAATAATATGCCATTTAGCAGACGCTTTTATCCAAAGCGACTTACAGTCATGCGTGCATACATTTTTGTGTATGGGTGGTCCCGGGGATCGAACCCACTACCTTGGCGTTACAAGTGCCGTGCTCTACCTGTCCCCTTAGCAGAAAAACACCCCCAAAGCATAATGTTTCCACCTCCATGTTTGACGTGGGGATAGTGTTCTTGGGGTCATAGGCAGCATTCCTCCTCCTCCAAACACAGCGAGTTGAGTTGATGCCAAAGAGCTCGATTTTGGTCTCATCTGACCACAACACTTTCACCCAGTTCTCCTCTGAATCATTCAGATGTTCTTTGGCAAACTTCAGACGGCCCTGTATATGTGCTTTCTTGAGCAGGGGGACCTTGCGGGCGCAGTAGGATTTCAGTCCTTCACGGTGTAGTGTGTTACCAATTGTTTTCTTGGTGACTATGGTCCCAGCTGCCTTGAGATCATTGACAAGATCCTCCTGTGTAGTTCTGGGCTGATTCCTCACCGTTCTCATGATCATTGCAACTCCACGAGGTGAGATCTTGCATGGAGCTCCAGGCCGAGGGAGATTGACAGTTATTTTGTGTTTCTTCGATTTGCGAATAATCGCACCAACTGTTGTCACCTTCTCACCAAGCTGCTTGGCGATGGTCTTGTAGCCCATTCCAGCCTTGTGTAGGTCTACAATCTTGTCCCTGACATCCTTGGAGAGCTCTTTGGTCTTGGCCATGGTGGAGAGTTTGGAATCTGATTGATTGATTGCTTCTGTGGACAGGTGTCTTTTTATACAGGTAACAAGCTGAGATTAGGAGTACTCCCTTTAAGAGTGTGCTCCTAATCTCAGCGTGTTACCTGTATAAAAGACACCTGGGAGCCAGAAAATATTTATTTCCCCACATAAAATGCAAAATCAATTTATAACATTTTTGACATGTGTTTTTTCTGGATGTTTTTGTTGTTATTCTGTCTCTCACTGTTCAAATAAACCTACCATTAAAATTATAGACTGATCATGTCTTTGTCAGTGGGCAAACGTACAAAATCAGCAGGGGATCAAATACTTTTTTCCCTCACTGTAGCTATAGGAATAAAACATTTAGCGTTCTCTTTAGGGTTTGAAGCTGATCCTATGGTATCGGGATATAAAGGTTTTGTGTTGAGATCGGAGAAGATCACCATATAGGCTATTTCATGTTTGTTTTTTAATTGTGGTCTAGTCCATTTAAATGTGTCCATTTGTCTGTCTGTTCGTCCATCGCTTGATCCTCGGTCGTCATACCGAGCAGTGCTTATAATGGCTTATAAATGGCTTATGTCAACCATTTGCCCCCCCCCCTCAGCAGCTACACCTCCCCCTGACTTGCCTTGTGCCCATGTATGTGCATGTGTCCGTGTACTGTACGCATCTATATATTCTTACATATATATAGATGAGTGTCGCTGATGCTACCCGTTTCCCGTTAGCTTTTTCTAGCGAGATGTCAAAAATGTTCTGGATCCTACCGACGCCCATAGACGTACATACAGTTCCATCACTCTTGTTAGTGAAAGGCTTGATTGAAGCCTCAAATTAAATGTGGGCTGAAAATGGTGACTATGCGTTTGTTAGTACTTCTAAGTCCAGAACAGTTCAGTTCAATGATTCCACACTGAAATTCTTCAGTCTCGTATGTCCCCTTCAAACTCCACACACACAGCAGCATCCTTCTCTTCCTCTGGTGCTCCTTCTCCTTCCAATCCATGCAGCGCCCAGCCTCCCCCTGCCCTCTGCTGGTCCGGAGTGGTATTACAGGACCACAGCTCTGGGCAGGGCTGGCTGGTTGCCCCTAACATGTTCACTAGTGTCTGAGAGATCTCCAAATGCTGTGACCAGACTACCAACCTCCAGTGCTCCTTGTGTCTAGTTGGGGAGTCAGGGACCTGAAGGCTAGGTTTAAAAGGTTCCTCATACCTGTATTTTTGGTGAATTTCCCTTTTGTATGTTTTCACCAAGTGCTGTAAAACAGACAATTTGTATAAATGGTTATAAAAGCAAAAGCTTCACTTTGGCTGGATAACCTTTCACAAGGGTTAACTCACAAGGAGCATAAGGTTGTGGTTGGGGACAGAGTCTGGAGATCGAACCAACCCTTGATACTCTTTGGCTGCACCCTTACCCCTGTACCCTGTGCCTAGGCCTGACATACACACACACACACACACACACACAGGTCTCTGTGCATGGTAAGGTGGTTTGGGGATACAGAAGCAATTTGAGAGGTTGGGCAGCACCACATTCCCACCTCTGGGTTAACCAATTGGGATTGCACCCTTTGGTTTGGGGATATGGTCTGCTGCCAAAACGCATGACTAACCTGAGACTTTACACCAACATTATTGAGATGTTATCCCCCCCCCTCCCCTCCCTCCCCCTGGGTGTGGCTCACAGGGTCACTGTGGCGCTATGTGAGGGCGAGCATGACCCTCTCAGGGTACCTGCCGCCCCTCTGCGACCCCAAAGATGGAAACTTGCTTATGGACGGGGGCTACATCAACAACCTGCCAGGCAAGTAGATGAGGAGGAGAACAGGAAAGGAGGGAGGGGGGACATAGGATATTTTCAGTTATTTTAGTTGGGGGGATTGAGAGATCGTCCATGGGTAAGTATGTATGTGCGAGGGCTGTCATTGACGATGGTGGAGATTATAGTTTGACAGAATTTTGTTGTTTTTGTCTTCAATCTGAGCAGTGGGAATGAGCGTTCAATTAATTTCCATTGTCAAAATGTTTAAAATGTAATTTGCCAACATTATTTTCAAAACATATCCATAGATTGACTGAAAAGAAAACAAATATGTAAATGAACCCCATAGTGTATTTGAAATTGGTCTATAACATGCTTTCAGCTCAGGATCAATCTTTACTGTCAGATGGGAGGAAATGCAGCACAGATCGTCCAGTGTGTTAGTGATTGTGGACACTGGTGATACAAACTATCCCATTGTCCAGTATTCACAAGCTGTTTAAATCAATACTAAATCAACAAGAGTTTCAGAAAGCTATGTGTCTGTCAGTAAGGCTTCCTGGTGTCTTACTGGCTGAGAACATCTAAAGGGGCGGGACATACCGTATTCCTCAGATTATTGGGGTGTTGATAGAGTTGTGATTTATTTGGGCAACTTAAAAACGATATACAGTTAGCGTTCTCAATTCCATAAAACAAAACAATAGCCTGTGCTTCTAAATCAGTGACTTACAAGACACCAGTCGGCTCTGACAGTACATTCCCTTCCAGTTTGAATACGAAACATAGCATCAGGCCCCTCAACAAACTGGTATTCATTAGAATGTTACCAACTTGGGCGTTCTACCAAATGGATGGATTGTTACATTCCAACTGGAAAAAGGACAACTTGAAACATTTTATTTCTGCATGCTACTCAAATCTTCTACTATGTTACTCTTATCTCCTCTGGAAGTCATCATTGTAGCGTGCAGAAAATAAATATGAAACACAAAACCATGTTTCACAAACCTGATGAAATTTAACATCATCCTTCTCCATTTTGGATGAATCCGGTTTATTTAGATGTAGAATCTCCTTGTGGTTTGTGCAACATGGTCGGATGGCTTAGAGGTCTACTATGTATTATGTGATGATTTGATGATTTGGGTGGACACACCCACAGAGTTGGACCCAGTGTTTTTCAGGCTAAAGCAATGACAAGTCTCACGTTCTTAAAGGCAGAAGAGGCGCAATGCCATAGTAACCATATAGTGTTGACGATGGATTTAGATCGCTAGGACCCATAGAACTAACGCTAATGATAGAAGTTTAAGCTCTTCAAAATTAGGCTTGGCTCATTTTGACATTTTTGTCATTTAGTAGACACTGTTATCCAGAGCGACTTACAGGAGAAATTAGGGTTAAGTGCCTTGCTCAAGGGCACATCGTTTCATCATTTCAACCAGCAACCTTTCAGTTACTGGCCCAACACTCTTAACCACTAGGCTATCTGCCAGTTCCTTAAACACATTGGGACAACACTGTGGAGTGGACTGGTGGGACCTGCACCCTTCACAGGGTACTTGGTCTCAAACACTCGCTGGGACTCGCACCATAAACACACACACCAAGGCAGCATTATCAACAATGCAGGAGCAAACCAAAGGTGGAAATTAGAATTCACCCAATTGGGACCATAAGAATTCACATTGGGACCATGTAGTAGGGCGATATGAGTAGATTTACTGTATAAAACTGGAAATTAAATTAAGTTTGATGTGATTATCCAGTGAGTGACGTAATGCAGCCAATTGGGGTGTCTGTTTTTGGTGGAGTGAATTTGAATATGTTAATGAAGTATAGGAAGGACAACGGTCCTATTATGAAATAACCACAATAACCCCAGACTGGTTTTTCCTTATTGTCCCTGCTGCCGGCTCGTGTACGTCCGTGTTTTTGTTTCGCTACGTGTGTGTGTGTGTGTGTGTGTGTGTGTCACAACGTGACATCCCACAGCGGACATCGCAAGAAACATGGGCGCCAAGACGGTCATCGCCATCGACGTAGGTAGCCAGGATGAGACGGACCTCTGTAACTACGGCGACAGCCTGTCGGGCTGGTGGTTGCTGTGGAAACGGATCAACCCCTGGGCGGAGAAAGTGAAGGTGAGATGATCAACGCAGATGACCCCACACACCAACACGCGCACACACTCAATCACACACACTCTCTCACTTACACACACACACACACTCACACACTATCGTCTATACCCACCCAGGTTCCAGACATGGCAGAGATCCAGTCCAGGCTGGCCTATGTGTCGTGTGTACGTCAGCTGGAGGTGGTTAAGAAGAGTGCCTACTGCGAGTACATCAGACCACCCATCGACCGCTTCAAGACAATGGACTTCGGCAAGTTTGATGAGATCTACGTGAGTTCCACAATTCCTTCTCAACACCTCTCTCCCTCCCTCCCCCCCTCCTCTACGTTCCTCCCCCCTCATCTCCCTTCTCATCTCCCTTCTCCCCCCTCCTCCTCCTCTCGCTCCATTTCTTTCTCTGATGTATCTTCTCCTTATACAGGCTCTGGGATATGTTCAAAGTGTATTTACATTCATGATAACTTTTGTTATGTAATAATGTTAGAGAGAAGCACATTTTAGATAACAGCTGACATTAAGTCTGGTAAAATACACAGTCTCCTGTTCATAGCTAACAAATCTCACGGTAAAAGACCTTCTTCGGAGCTTGGTCTCCAACAGACTCTAGTCATATTGCTTGTTACTGTAGCACATGGTCTGTCACCCCAGGCTAACCTCTCCTGTCCTCTCTGTCTGTCAGGATGTGGGCTACCAGCACGGTAAGCTGCTCTTCACCGGCTGGGCCCGTGGTGACATTATCCACAACATGCTCAAGGACCACCGCTCGGCAGACTACAACGACAGCAAGACTAAGACGGACGTGAGTCACTCACACACACACGAACACACACACACACACACGTCACAAACCTTACATTTACCATCTCACAGCTGCTCCACTTTACATTATCCATTAGCACATAGTTACATTTCTATAACGTTTTTATAACCGCCCTTACATTGTGACATTCTCCTAACATAACATTTACCTAACGTTATTATAACATTCCCATGACATTCTCTTGTTTTAAGCTGTGCTCGTTATTACATGTTACATGAATTCTAACATTCTTGTAACATTAGGACATTCTCTTGTTGTATTCCAGTCCTGTACGTGTCCAGGATCCGACTTCACTGACCTGGCTGAGATAGTGTCCAGGATTGAGCCGGTCCAGACCTACGTCGATCCTGACACTGATGCTGCTGAGGGTAAGGGGCTATTATAAAGTGGAAAATGTACCGAAGTCTGGTTGAGCAGTAACACTGCCCCCACGGCGATAAGGGTTTGAGCCTTTGCCCTTTATCTCTGTTTCCCTCTTTACCCGTCTCCTGACTCTTCCAAGTGTCCTGCAATAAAATAATAATCAGAGCTCCAGAGCCAGTGTCCACAAAGCCTCTCAGAGTAGGTCTTGATCTTTAATCAGTTTTGCCTTTTATATCATAATGAATAAGATTATATGGAATGATCCTAGATCAGCACTCCTGCTCTGAGACTCTGTGAGTAAGGGCCCTGGTCGCCTTTAAAACATATTGAATGTATCTTTACTTAAATTGTAGCTCCTTTACGATAGAAATATACCTGGAGAGATACACTATATATACAAAAGTATGTGGACACCCCTTCAAATTAGTGGATTCGGCTATTTCAGCCACACCTGTTGCTGACAGGTGTATAAAATCTCCATAGACAAACATTGGCAGTAGAATGGCCTTACTGAAGAGCTTAGTGACTTTCAACGTGGCACCGTCATAGGATGCCACCTTTCCAACAAGTCAGTTTGTCAAATTTCTGCCCTGCTAGAGCTGCCCCAGTCAACTGTATTATTGTGAAGTGGAAACGTCTAGGCTCAGCCGCGAAGTGGTAGGCCACACAAGCTCACAGAACGGGACCGCCGAGTGCTGAAGCGTGTGAAAATCGCCTGTCCTCGGTTGCAACACTCACTACCGAGTTCCAAACTGCCTCTGGAAGCAACGTCAGCACAATAACTGTTCATCTGGAGTTTCATGAAATGGGTTTCCATGGCTGAGCAGCCTCCTAAGATCACCATGCGCAATGCCAAGCATCGGCTGGAGTGATGTAAAGCTTGCCGCCATTGGACTCTGGAGCAGGGGAAAGGTGTTCTTTGGAGTGATGAATCACGCTTCATCATCTGGCAGTCCGACGGACGAATCTGGGTTTGGCGGATGCCAGGAGAACGCTACCTGCCCGAATGCAACTGTAAAGTTTGGTGGAGGAGGAATAATGGTCTGAGGCTGTTTTTCATGGTTCGGGCTAGGCCCCTTAGTTCCAGTGAAGGGAAATCTTAACGCTACAGCATACAATGGCATTCTAGACAATTCTACGCTTCCAACTTTGTGGCAACTGTTTGGGGAAGGCCCTTTTCTGTTTCAGCATGACAATGCCCCCATGCACAAAGCGAGGTCCATACAGAAATGGTTTGTCGAGATCGGTGTGGAAGAACTTGACTGGCCTTCAGAGCCCTGACCTCAACGCCATTGAACACCTTTGGGATGAATTGGAATGCCGACTGTGAGCCAGGCCTAATTGCCCAACATCAGTGCCCGACCTCACTAATGCTCTTGTGGCTGACTGGACGCAAGTCCCCGCAGCAATGTTCCAACATCTAGTGAAAAGCCTTCTCAGAAGAGTGGAAGCAGTTTATAGCAGCAAAGGGGGGACCAACTCCATATTAAAGCCCATAATTTTGGAATGAGATGTTCGACGAGCATGTGTACACATACTTTTGGCCATGTAGTGTCTCACATGGCAGTCTTCAGTCTTGTTGCTAGCGCAGTATGGCTGGTCTCTTTCATAGTGTATAACTGTGTCTGTGTGTCCCACAGCGGGGGACGAGTCGGACTGCCTGACGGAGTATGAGGAGGACGGGATGGACACGGTGAGAGAAGAGGAAGAGGAAGAGGAGGAGGAAGAGGAAGAGGGGGAACAGGAACTCGATGACCACTCCCCCGTAGAGTGGGACCAGAACGGAGTCTTCCAGGTGGTATGTCTAACACACACACAGATACATGGACACCATATCAACATCATAGACTCTCACTCACTTTCACTCACTCACTCACACACACTCATCCTACTGTTAGTAGTGACTGTGTGTTGTTCCTCTAGGATGAGGAGAAGTCAGTCCGCCAGCGGTGGAAAACAGAAGGTGACTCCAACACCTACTCCGAGCTCTCCGACTGCTGACAGGAGGAGGGAAACATTAGAAATAGAGACTTTGGGTCCAAGAACTATGAGGAAGTGAGGAAAGGAGAGATAAGAGTCAGGCTCTGGGTCCAAAAACTGAGGTGGAGGTGGAAGATGAGAGT
The DNA here is from genome assembly GCF_020615455.1 of Coregonus clupeaformis. Taxonomy (NCBI): domain Eukaryota; kingdom Metazoa; phylum Chordata; class Actinopteri; order Salmoniformes; family Salmonidae; genus Coregonus; species Coregonus clupeaformis. The sequence continues at coordinate 91,234,767 of NC_059192.1, forward strand.
TGTATGTCGGGCAACTTCTGCAGCTACTGTAGCTTAAGAAAAGTTTTTTTTTTTTAAGGGAGTAGACTTCATTTACATTTTAGTCATTTAGCAGACGCTCTTATCCAGAGCGACTTACAGTTAGTGAGTGCATACATTTTTTCATACTGGTCCCCCGTGGGAATCGAACCCACAACCCTGGCGTTGCAAGCGCCATGCTCTACCAACTGAGCTACACAGGACTTAATTTCAACCTCTAAGCCAGGGATCTCCAACCCTGATCCTGGAGAGCTACCGTCCTGTAGGTTTTCACTCCAACCCTAATCTACCACACCAGGGTAGCGTTCCAGGAACAGGGTTGGAGAGCCCTGCTCTAACCCCTGACCCTTAACCCCTAACACCTTGGACCACTGGTGCCCAGTGTGACTTGGACCATGAATGGACCCTCTCCAATCTGAAGATGGACTCAACTGGAACCCCTCCACTCTACCTCCCTCCCACCACTCCACTCCTGCCAAAGGTGTCCCTCATACCACAGGGAACACATTAATACTTGGTTAAAGTTGAACACCTAGTCTCTTTAAGCTTTCAGCTCCAATGCTTTGGCCCTGTTCAGACTCTGTCTGCATGTCCTGTCTGTCCATAATTAGGAGTTGGCGAGGGTGGGTGGGTGTGTGTGTGTGTGTGTGTGTCATTACGATTTATTTGCTAGTAGTAGTGTTGATGTTGACTGGCGAGAGGGATGTAAAAGACTGATAAAGAAATGAAAAAGATGTGCAAAACCGCTGCTGCGCACAAACAGTAGAAAGACGGATGTAAACTTAACAAAAATAGAAACACTACATGCAACAATTTCAACAATTTTACTGAGTTACAGTTCATGAAAGGAAATCCGTCAATTGAAATTCATTAGGCCCTAATCTATGGATTTGACTGGGCAGGGGCGCAGCCATGGGTGGGCCTGGGAGGGCATAGGTCCACCCACTTGGGAGCCCGGCCCACCCACTGATGAGCCATGCCCAGCCAATCGGAATGACTTTTTCCCCACAAAAGGGCTTTATTACAGACAGAAATACTCCTCAGTTTCATCAGATGTCCGGGAGGCTGGTCTCAGACGATCCCGCAGGTGAAGAAGCCGAATGTGGAGGTCCTGGGCTACGTGGTCTGCGGTTGTGAGGCCGGTTGTACGTACTGCCAAATTCTCTAAAACGACGTTGGAGGCAGCTTATGGTAGAGAAATGAACATTCAATTCTCTTGCAACAGCTCTGGTGGACATTACTGCAGTCAGCATGCCAATTGCACGCTCTCTCAACTTGAGACATCTGTGGATTGTGTTGTGTGATAAAACTGCACATTTTAGTGGCCTTTTATTGTCCCCAGCACAAGGTGCACCTGTGTAATGATCATGCTGTTTAATCAGCTTCTTGATATGCCACACCTGTCAGGTGGTTGGATTATCTTGGCAAAGGACAAATGCTCACTAACAGGGATCTAACAAATGTGTGCACAAAATGAGAGTATGGAAAATGTCTGGGTTCTTTTATTTCAGCTCATGAAACATGGGACCAACACTTTACATGTTGCGTTTTACATTTTTGTTCAGTGTATATTAATTGGATGTTGAAGTAGCGAGATTAAAATGTGTAGAGAGGTGTGTGTCAATGGTTTCCACCATGCTTGTTCCAAGCAGAGGATAACAATGCCTTTTTAACCTGAGTTTAACCCATTAAAAACAATGGAGAGGGGAGACTTTGCCAATGGACTTTTAGTATATAAACCACCCTCCTCCCTACTAGCCTAATGCTTGCTGTGTACTCCCTAACCCACAAGTGTCAAACTCATTCCACGGAGGGCAGAGTGTCTGCGGGTTTTCACTCCTCCCTTTTACTTGATGAATTAAGGTCACTAATTAGTAAAGAACTTCCCTCACCTGGTTCTCTAGCTCTTAATTGAAAGGAAAAACCAATAACCTGCAGACTTGGAATGAGTTTGACACCCCTGCCCTAACCTCTCAAATGGTCACAGAATAATTTAATTGAGTCTAAACTCTGTAATATGGACCTCTTTTAGAATTAACATAACTATATATACACACTATACATACTTTACAGCTGTTAATACTCATAAATATGTATATAATAAATAATTTCTATGTCAATGTTTTTCTGCTGCAAAACTTGGACTCTTAAATCCATTCAAACGTGCACTGAATGTTTTTTTTTGCCAATTTTGTATTATTTATTTGTTTTGTTTTAGCACTGGCTTTTTTTAAATAGCTTTTTTTTTTACACTGAACGAAAAGGGAAAAAATCAAAATGGAGAATTCTAATTACAGACGTGAATGATGAACTGTACTGTCCTTTTTCTTATTAGCTTGGGTTTTGCTATTTTGCACTGATGAATATATAGAATAATTCCTTGGTTGGAAATTAGATTTTTGTTTTATTTGCATCTGCCTTAAGATGCCCTATGGAGACAGAATGGAGATGGTATGGGATGGAATTTCAATTTAAAGAAATGTTAAAATGCATACTGAATAATAAATCTAAATTATAATGCAAACATTGTTTCTATTTTATAACCGGTAGAGGAGAGGATTTCTCCGGAAACTTTGCTTTTACTGTACCTGTAGTTTCTGAAGTTGTCCACAGGAGGGAGCCCTCTTCATTCAACGTGATGAGAAAACCCCAACACTGCTCAACTGAATCATCATAGTTTGCCAGTGCCACACCTCCCTCTCTCTACACAGCAGAGGTGGATGTGTCCAGAAGCGGCTTCCAAATCATCCATCCCTCTCCAACCCCCTCGCGCCACATCTCTGGGTGCTGCGTCTACAGTTCCCCCTCAGTGAAATTACTCAACCACATTACATGACTTGACATGACCATTCCCTCCAATAACAGTCTTTGGATGCTTGTGCAAAGTGATCTAACATGATCTTCTCTCTCTCTCTGGAGGCGTTCATTGTATTGCTATGTGTAGACCTACTGCACTAATATCGCTACATGGTATGTTAAAGCCACTACCATGAAAAGTCCCATGACGCTCTCTAACCTGTTTTGTCCTATGTTGTCCAGAAGCTGATGACAGGATGTTTCATCATAACCTATGTAGTGTTACATCAAACCATGCACTGTGGTGGTAGAAATTGACTAACAGGATATTAAGAATGAAGTGACACACACAGAGAAAAAGAATACTGTGAAGTGAGCTACTGTATCACAGACACATTCCTCCTTACATATAACCTGTAAGTACACTCAAGATGAGTCAGGTTGGTTTTATCAAGATAATAGCATTCCCCTGCAGTTTAACAAAATTGGTTCTACCCTGAACTGCAGATACCATATGTAATTAATAAGTGTATATACCATATGTGCATGTGTCAGTGGTGGCTGATTACTCGATCTCTCTTTCACTTTAGTGTCAACTGTTGCAACACGTCTGCCCTCCGCTGCAGCATATCTGTTCATCTTTGATGCCAGGCTGATTGAAGGAGAGGAGAAGGGGATGGGGTAATAGCAGGGTTGTAAAAGTAACTTGACACCACAGAACAAACACAATGAACCACACCTCCCTACCGCTCTCTTTCTCACTCACTCGTTCTCTGGCCCTCTGACCGTATTAGGTAGAGAAGTCATGAAAACGCCTACATTGGGGAATTGGGGATTAGTCTATCATGACTGGGGCTAGTTTTCATACTCATACTTGCTGAATCTTTTTTGTGTGCTTTTTAACCAGATCGGTTTGTGAGGCACTTCATATCATCTTGGCAGCCCAATTCTGATCTTTTTTTCGTTAATATTTAATGTGATCCTCTGTAGCTCAATTGGTAGAGCATGGCGCTTGTAACGCCAGGGTAGTGGGTTCGATTCCCGGGACCGCCCACACGTAAAAATGTATGCACACATGACTAAGTCGCTTTGGATAAAAGCGTCTGCTAAATGGCATATTATTATTATCTGATGTGATTGGTCAAAAGACCAATTAATGGAAAAAATATTAGAATTGGGCTGCCTGTGTAAACACAACCTTTGACGTTCATTCTTCTCTAATGGCGTGACAAAGTTGTATAAATATGTCACAGGTGTGACGAATGCCCTATTATTACAGTGCATGCACTGGCCCAGGTGCTCCTAATTGAGTCTGTTAACTGATTCATTGAAACGTGATTGGCTCCCTGTATTTCCCTGTCTCTTAATAATCCTTGTTTAGTTTGTTTGAGGTGTGGCCAGTCAGGGGAAGCTGTGCCTTTGAAGTGGTTGGGTTGCAAAGAGAAGTATGATTTGAGTTAGTTGAAATGCTTTCCCTGCATGGAAACCTGTTTTTGTTTGATTCGATTGTTTTGTATCCTCCCACCATGTTGTTTTGCTATGGTAGAACAGAGCTACTGTATATAATGACGAGATGGTCTCTGGGCTAACAATGGGAGTCGTCCAAAAGGCAGGAAGGCAGTTGGTCTGCTTATCGTGCACAGTTTGACGGGAGTGTAAACCCTCTAACTTTGTCTCTTCCTCTCTGGGTAGAGCGAACTTGGTTTAGGGAAGTTGAAATTGGGAGAGAGAAATAAACTGTGACCTGTCTCAGACTTTCATTCCATGTACTTCCACTCAAGCCCATTCTAAAATAACCTGTGTGTCCTATGCTATGAGTTATTCAGCGGCCTCTATGCGCTTGGTGTAAACCTAGGGTGTGTAGATGGATCTATGGTACTGAATTTAGTTGTCTCGGCCAGGGTGTGACAAATGCACGCAAATGTTCACCTAGTTTTTAATACATAATAAAAATAAGCAAAAGTGTACACTGTATGGTGAGGTGTTCAATCACATTGATGAAGAAATGCTACTACAGGACCATTATTGTATCTTTATTGACACCCACCCACTCTGGCCATGTTCGGCGTGGCTGCAGATCAGACTTTTCTACACCCCTGTTCCCAACAGCTAAAGGTTTCAAAGCTTCTACTGTCTCCCCCACCTGTCCCCCCCTCCATCACGGGAAGGGCAGGTACAGACAAGGTTCCTGCATTCTCCACACACAGTCCTCTCAGACCAGATGCTCACCTTCTGTCGCAACACCTCTTCATCTCTCCTTCCCAAACCTTACCATCCATTATGGTTAAATAACAATCATATCTGTTAATAGCTATATTTATTGGCCTGGGTGACTGTTCCTGGAGATAAGTGGTAGATATTTGACTATGGCGCTAAAGTATTGGTAGTTTATTCTTTGGAAATTGACAATACAAAGTGATAATTCACCAAATCAACCTTATCAATATGCATGATCATCCCTCCAAATCCCACTGTACTTCTCCTACCTCATTATGATGTTGTTGGTTGATACATGGAGGGGGTGTGCAAATACCTACCTGCAATATGGTCTGACTGTGACCCTCATGCTCTGAACCGCCCAGGGAGAAAACGCCCAGGGAAACCCTGTCGCCTCTTCTAATGGCGCCTGGCTACTTCCTTGTTCTAGCAGGTTAGGAGAATTGTCATAGCAGATTAGGATAATTAACGTGTCAGGTTAAGAGAACTAAAGTAGCAGATGCTACAAGGGCGGCAGGTAACCTAGCAGTTAAGAGTGTTGGGCCAGAAAGGTCGCTGGTTCGAATCCCTGAACCGACTAGGTGAAAAATCTGCAGATGTGCTCTTGAGCAAGGCACTTCATTGCTCATGTAAATCGCTCTGGATAAGCGCATCTGCTAAATGACTCAAATGTAAATGTAAATAGCCAAGAGCCAATACAAGAGGGGGCGGGGTTTCCCTGCCGGTTCTTCCCTAGTCTTGGCCAGGACGCGGGTCACAGTCAGACCCTTCTCACCTGTGAATGTTAAAGTGGGCGGATCATAGTTTAGATATGCCCACCCTATTTCAGCCACGCCCGCCGCAGAGACAACAGAAACGTAGATAATTGAGAAGGGCCGAATCTGCTGTAGCGTTTTCTTGAGTTTGCTGTCGCGCGGATTGAGTTGCCTTTGCAAACACGGAAACCGATAGAGCAACGGAGCAGAAGGTAAGTTTTTATCAAGGTTACCCATCTGTCGATCCCGCTGTAATCCTCGTGGGATGAGATCTACTTCTAAAAATATGTTAGTGCTTACTTCGAAGTCTGTTGTGGGATGCTCTACGAACGACGACAGACAAGTAGGTTATTTTTAATATATATATTTTTTACGTGCGGTTTATTGCGAATCTAGATCGAAGGGTGACGCGTCCAGCAGCAACCGCACTACTCGACGTCAAGGTAGCCTTTTAAATCTGCGTCGTCACTGCATCAGGTGAGAACGTAGTCGGTGATAGTAACAAAGGGACACTTGGACAGATTACAAACTACATTGCTAGCTGATGGGACTTAATAATGATACTCTCTTTCTAGTATTTTCACATTAGTCCTGTCAAACTTTCACTGACAATTTGAGTATAGCTAACCTTATAGCAACTGAGTAAAGCTAACCTGGATGGCAACATCTGCAGAGGTATGCCAATTGTAGGCTACCTGTACAAACAATTATTTCCCCTTGTCATAAGTAATTAACAATGACAACACCCAGCCAATGTCCAATCCTATACTCTGATTGCCAAAGTTGGTGGCTATTCAAAACCACAGCGATCAACCCTGTAGTAGTGCACTTTACGTTGACCAATTTACTGTTTTAGGGAAGCTACTCTGAATATATAGTTTACTAAACCAATTATTTCACACTGAAAGAAGTTGAGCTTAACTAAAGCTACCCTCAAAAAACATGGTTTACTTAACTGAAGGGTAGAATGCACATTGTTTAAATATGACTCCAAAGTGAAACGTTCTTGCAATTCGAAGTCTGACATTTTCAGATTTTTTATAAGTGAGAATTAGGCAGGTCTGATGACGAAAAATATACATTTGCCTACTTCACACACCTATAAATATAAAATATTTTTAAATTACTAGTTGTACTAAATGTAGTTCACTGCTCCCCAACACTGGCAATTTATCTGACGTTTGCTTGTCTTGGTTTGAAGTTGGAATTTGAGACCATGGGTTGGTGAGAACACAAAATGCACACAAGCCCTGGTATGGATCTGCCCTAAGGATACACAATTTGCAGGCACTCATTCAAATGGTTTTAGCACCTGAAATACTGGGTCCTGTTTTTAAGTTGAGTGTTTCGTATGGTTAAGGTGTGGCATCCAACTATCAATTGTTGAGCCAAACCTATATTCAGTTCAGTGAATGGCCTTCTCAGGCCACTGGGTTGTCTTCAAGCGATTTAGCAGAATGCAATGTTCCTGGTAGGAATCTAGTCCTTCCTTGGACACTAGACCATACACACCTTAACATAGAATTATGATTAGTACATATCTGTTCTGCAATCACAACTTGCTTAGTCACTTCCCCCACCCTTTTTTTCTAGATACTACAATTGTTAATGCCATACACTCCTAGTAACTAGATAAGAGACAGCCTGGTCTCATAGACAAAACGTAACATAGTAAATGTAAATCCGGGGGACTGAAATTAGTATGATATGTTACATTTGGTATGGTTACATAAGACAGATGGTTACTTAAGGCAACAAATTAAGTAGGGTGGTTGGGCGGGCATATAACGTGAATGTCTAGCAACCCAAAGGTTGTGTGTTCGAATCTCATCACGGACAGCTTTTACGTTTCAGCAACTTCGCAACTACTTTTTAGCTACTCTGCAACTACTTGGCATGTTGGCTAACCTTAACCCCTAACCCCATCTAACATTAGCCACCTAGCTAACGTTGCCAACGACAAATTGAAATTCGGAACATATCATATGAAATGGATGATGGACATCCACAAATTAATACATACCATACGAAACGTAACATCATACTAATTGGAGTGTCCTGAATTTACTTTTACTATGTTACGTCAAGATTTTAAATAGGGGGGAATTAAGCCTAACTGGAGTGCCAGATGGCTGATGTTTGCACTGTTGGGACTATTCCATTGGTTCCATTGTGCCATGCAATTAAGCCCAGCTAGTATTTGAACGATTTCAAAATGCTGTTTGTTTGAACCCAGGTCTGATGAGGTCACCACTGGCTAATGTCTAGCTCTGACAGACCTGCCCTGCTCTCCTCAGCAACATGTTTCAACGCCTCTCTTCGCACTTGTTTTCTTGGCCTCCATTCAATCCAGTCTTTAGCTTGGCTTCCCCTGCCCTTTTAACACAGACAGCCACATGCCACCTCCATCTGCAGCAGCTTGAGCTATAGGGCTTTATTATGCTGTCTGACAACAACAGAGTTTTGAACCAAAATGACTGGATAACCTAGGTAAATAATACTGGTTGGTAGCAGAGTTGGATGAGTTGCTATACAGGATTTATAGCAGGGTTTCCCAACCACCAGGCCACACAGCATTGGCTACCGGGTCGCTGGTTTATAGGACTAGTTGGCATTTTCAGACCTTCTCTTTTCAAATACTTTTTGAACCCAGATCTGGACCCAATGTAGAGAAATCTAATCGGGCAACTGCAAGACGAACCATGCCGGATCCCTCAAGTGTGAATGGATAAGGAGTTGTGTTAAAGGACAATTCCGCAGCTTTTCAACCTCATTATCTCCTGCAACTTTTAAACTTTATATTTATGTGCCTTTTTCACACATGTAGATACTGGTATTGTGCTGGAGATTATGGAAATTAGGTTGAAAAGTGGTTGAATTGCCCTTTAATTGACACTAGTCATTTGAGTTGACAAGCCAGTCATATGAGTTGAAAGGTGACTAGGAAATCCTTGGCAGTCACAGCCCACTGTATGGGCTTACTCTCTGATCCTCTAACACTATGATAATGGGTACCATCAATTGTGGATGTCAGTAGTGTCCATTTTGATTGAAGTTGGGCAATAAGACCCTCAGGAAATGCATGTGTCAGCCCTGCAACACCATATTAAGCAACTTCCTGTGGCAGTTGGCCCACGGTTAGCACTTCGCTGTTGAAAACCCAGATTCATGTGAAAGTCTCACATTCTTATGGTCGTCTTGTCTGCATTTCCTCATGTGTCCCATGAGAACCCATTCCTCCTATGTGTTTCAGATGGGGCTTACGTGCATGAGGTTAGCCTGATACCAGATCTGTTTGGGCCAACTTCTTGTCACTCAATGTCACGTTTGGTCTGAGGGACAAGGAGTTGGCGAGACTGCACAAACAGATCTGGGATCAGGCTAGCATGGGTCATTATGAGTGGGAACAGTTAGTCCTGTATTAGTCCTGATTTAAGCTGGGTAGTCACTCTGGTTTAGTAGTCCGCTCCTGCTGTGTTGGTCCTGGCACATGTAGTGGGCAGCCAACCGCATGGACACAGAGATCCTTTAGGTGATCCACCTCCTCCCCCTCTGTCTTTAATCAGAGCATCAGTCTGAGCCTATAATGAACTTAGAGACCTGGATGTTATCCAGCTGGATGTTATCGCTCTATCCCTCTCTCTCATCCCTCTATCCCCCTTTCTCTCCCTCCTCTCTCTGTCCCAATTATTTTACACGTTCTCCCTGATAGGGGGCACAGGGGTTAGAGACACATACTGTTTAGTGTCACCACCTCAGGCAATATGGGTGACCTGATCAGGGTGATAGATCTGGACACAGCCTCATCAGCCTTCAACCAGTATAAGGCAGCGTTTACACAGGCAGCCCAATTCTGTTATTTTTTCCACTTATTGTGTTTTTATCAATCACCTAAGATCTTTTCACATCAGATCTTTTTCAGTTCTGATCTAATTGGTCAAAATACAAATAGGTGAGATGAATTGGGCTGCCTGTGTAAACGCAGCCTAGAATGCATATAATTATAATGGTGGACAAGGCATCCATGTACAGCAGGGTTCTTCAATTCCGGTCCTGGAGGGCCGAAACACTTCTGTTTTTTATTTCTACCTGGTAGTTAATTGCACTCACCTGGTGTCCCAGGTCTGAATTAGCCCCTGATTAGAAGGAGAGGATGAAAAACAGGTGTCTCGGCCCTCCAGGATCGGAATTGAAGAACCCTGCTGTACAGGTTATGTAAGCCTAAAGATATTGATCAGACCTGGAATGGATTTTACAATGTTACCAAAACTGGTTACGACTGGGTGTTGTAGTCTGTACTTGTAGCCTGAGGCCAATGAGTATGTACACACACACCCTTGAAAGGGTCATAGCTAGATACGCAAGCAGATAGAAATAGAAATTGACCTAGAATACCTGGGCCTGTATTCATAAAGCGCCTCAGTCTAGGTGTTCTGATCTAGGATCAGCCTTTTGAATCATAATGAATACGATTATGGACAGGTGGGACCTTATCCTAGATCAGCACTGTGGCTACTCTGAGATGCTTTATGAATACAGGCCCTGTGATAGAAGGGGGAAGTATTAGGTTAAGATGCAAATCTGTCTGTGTATTCACCAATTTAACATGGTGACGGCGTCTGTTCTTAAGGGTGTGGTCTGTCTGTGGCTGAGTATAATGAAACATCTGTCTAAACTTGCTCCAGACATTCCTCACTGGCTGTCCTGTTTTTTTGTTCCCCTTCAAATGAAGTTAGGAAGCCCTCATTTGTCTTCCTCTGACTGGTCCACTGCTCTTTATCTGTCCTTAAGACAACGTTATGTAATAAATTACAGCTGTGGTGCATTCATTAGGGCACACTGTAGCAAAACATTTTGCAACAGAAAACTAAAAACAAGCGTTTCTTATTAGACAAAGTTCAGGTAGTCCCTTCCTGTTTCATTCCATTTTCTTCCATTTGGTGATGAACATGATACTGAGAACGCTATGTGGTGTTAAAGTACACAACTGTCCAGTGTCCATTTTAAGAAGAATTGTCAACTTCATCAAGCATAGCCATCAAGCAATAGTGGGAGTGTTCTGTTTTGGTAATTAGGGGATAGGAAGACGAAACGAGAACGTTTTGGAAATTTGTGGAATTCCCTGTTCTAATGAGTGGGCCAGTTTATCGGTCGCGTACACAGATTTGCAGATGTTATCACATGTGCAGCGAAATGCTTGTTTCCAGCTCCATCAGTTCAGTAATACCTAGCGATTCCAAAAAAAAAAGTACACACACAATCCATAAAAATGAAGGAATATCAGAACGAGAATGTGACCCTGGTTGGAAGATGGGATGGCCAGGTAAACGAGGGAGGGGGGGGGTGTAAGATGCATGTATGGAACAGTGGAGGGAGAGATTGGAGAGACACATGACTGTATCTGTGTAGGGAGCACCAGGTCAATGCCCAGAAGTTGTCTCGTCTTGTAGAGGGCAGCAGTAGTGAGAAAGACCAGCTTGTAAGGGCCAAAGGTCACAATAGAAATGTGTGTGTCTGTCTCACTGTGTGTGTGTGGGAATCCAATGACGTGTGCATGCACTATTCCTGATTGTCACAACCCATTTTAGAGTCTGATCCAGTTTGTTTGGCAAAGGCAGTCCATAACACCTCTTATGTCTCATGAGACAATCTACCAAGCTTACAGAGGATCATCCTCGTAATACATCCTCATAGTACGACCTCTAGCGTGCAGCCGTGCGTGAGCGCGGGCCTGCGGATGTGCGCATCCTTTCATACGTGGCAGATAACGCAAATATTCCTGAGAAGCCACGTTTCACGTAACGCATGTTTACTTCACGCATAGCAATGCATTTTCAGCAAATGGGAATCGCATGTTTAACCTTTATAACAAGCTCATGTTCAGCGTTCTCAACAATGACCACATGCTCTGAAATGGTTACAGTAATTTGATATAGGTCCATTTTAGGACCATGCTGTGCATATGACCTGAACTTAAACGGGTTGAGTGAATTATATGCTTAATTGTTTCACTCAAACTTTGTCTCTAAGGTATGAAATCCATAGGAATGGGAAGCCGTATGACCAAAATAATTACATCAGTTGAACTGTACCGTTTGTCATTTATAAAGGCCCGAACTGCACCTGCATACCGTTTTGAGCGCCCCTCACTTTAAAGGAAGGCATTTCGACCAAAAGTTTGCTGGGCCGTAACAATCTATTAGGTTAGCTCAGTACGTCTGCATTTTTCTCTGGAAGCTTACAAGACTTGTCCTATTTTCCCTTTCCATCCTACAGCCATGTCAGAAGCAAATAAATTATTGTACAGGGAGAGGCAAAACTCTCTATAGGTCTGGTCATGAGTTCATGACAAACTCCTGGCCCAAACCATGATCATCAATTAATTATTTTTCACTGGGCGTTTCCATGACATATTTTTCCTCTCCACCCTACAGCCACGATGTTCTGTTTCACTTTCCTTTCCCCATCCTAATTCCTGGGTGGTGTGTTGTCTTATCGTTGTTATTATCTTTGTTCTACAGCCACCATGTCGGAAGCGGACAAGTTCCTCTACAGAGACGGCGGTAAGGTCGCCAACCCCCTAGACCAGGCCGACTGGGCCACCAAGAAGCTAGTATGGGTCCCTTCGGAGACGCTGGGGTTCGTGACCGGCTCCGTCAAGGAAGAGCAGGGAGAGGTGTGCGTGGTGGAGCTAGCCGATACAGGCAAGAAGGTGACAGTAAATAAAGACGATATCCAGAAGATGAACCCTCCCAAGTTCAGTAAGGTGGAGGACATGGCCGAGCTCACGTGTTTGAACGAGGCCTCAGTGCTGCACAACCTCAAGGAGAGGTACTACTCTGGCCTCATCTACGTGAGTGTTTTACGTGCTTCATGTGCCCATATTTACATAAATACACCATCCGCATACATACGTGTAAAATAACACATGTATACAGTAAAATGTAATAATTGAGCAGACTCTTATTCAGAACAATTTAAATGTCTGTATACAGTAGGATAAATACACAGCACTCTGGACGACCAATGATGTAACAGTATATTATTCACCTTAACCTTTTGACATATTGTGAGACATTTGGATCAGAATGTTGGTATAGATGGTTAGTGTTGCCTGTCTGCTGAAATTTCCTTCTCTTGTACCTTTCAGACGTACTCTGGCCTCTTCTGTGTGGTGATAAACCCCTACAAGTACCTGCCCATCTACTCGGAGAACATCATTGAGATGTACAAGGGCAAGAAGAGACACGAGATGCCCCCTCACATCTACGCCATCACAGACAACGCTTACAGGAGTATGATGCAGGGTGAGAGAGTGTGATGACACACACACACACACCTGTGCTACACACACACTCACACCTACAGTGAGGGGGGAAAAAAAGTATTTGATCCCCTGCTGATTTTGTACGTTTGCCCACTGACAAAGAAATGATCAGTCTATAATTTGAATGGTAGGTTTATTTGAACAGTGAGAGACAGAATAACAACAAAAAAATCCAGAAACACGCATGTCAAATGTTATAAATTGATTTGCATTTTAATGAGGGAAATAAGTATTTGACCCCCTCTCAATCAAAGATTTCTGGCTCCCAGGTGTATTTTTATACAGGTAACGAGCTGAGATTAGGAGCACACTCTTAAAGGGAGTGCTCCTAATCTCAGCTTGTTACCTGTATAAAAGACACCTGTCCACAGAAGCAATCAATCAATCAGATTCCAAACTCTCCACCATGGCCAAGACCAAAGAGCTCTCCAAGGATGTCAGGGACAAGATTGTAGACCTACACAAGGCTGGAATGGGCTACAAGACCATCGCCAAACAGCTTGGTGAGAAGGTGACAACAGTTGGTGCGATTATTCGCAAATGGAAGAAACACAAAAGAACTGTCAATCTCCCTTGGCCTGGGGCTCCATGCAAGATCTCACCTCGTGGAGTTGCAATGATCATGAGAACGGTGAGGAATCAGCCCAGAACTACACGGGAGGATCTTGTCAATGATCTCAAGGCAGCTGCAACCATAGTCACCAAGAAAACAATGAAGGACTGAAATCCTGCAGCGCCCGCAAGGTCCCCCTGCTCAAGAAAGCACATATACAGGCCTGTCTGAAGTTTGCCAATCAACATCTGAATGATTCAGAGGAGAACTGGGTGAAAGTGTTGTGGTCAGATGAGACCAAAATCGAGCTCTTTGGCATCAACTCACTCGGCGTGTTAGGAGGAGGAGGAATGCTGCCTATGACCCCAAGAACACCATCCCCACCGTCAAACATGGAGGTGGAAACATTATGCTTTGGGGGTGTTTTTCTGCTAAGGGGACAGGACAACTTCACCGCCTCAAAGGGACGATGGACGGGGCCATGTACCGTCAAATCTTGGGTGAGAACCTCAGCCAGGGCATTGAAAGTGGGTCGTGGATGGGAATTCCAGCATGACAATGACCCAAAACACACGGCCAAGGCAACAAAGGAGTGGCTCAAGAAGAAGCACATTAAGGTCCTGGAGTGGCCAAGCCAGTCTCCAGACCTTAATCCCATAGAAAATCTGTGGAGGGAGCTGAAGGTTCGAGTTGCCAAACGTCAGCCTCGAAACCTTAATGACTTGGAGAAGATCTGCAAAGAGGGGTGGGACAAAATCCCTCCTGAGATGTGTGCAAACCTGGTGGCCAACTACAAGAAACGTCTGACCTCTGTGATTGCCAACAAGGTTTTTGCCACCAAGTACGAAGTCATGTTTTGCAGAGGGGTCAAATACTTATTTCCCTCATTTAAAATGCAAATCAATTTATAACATTTTTGACATGCTTTTTTCTGGATTTTTTTGTTATTCTGTCTCTCACTGTTCAAATAAACCTACCATTCAAATTATAGACTGATCATTTCTTTGTCAGTGGGCAAACGTACAAAATCAGCAGGGGATCAAATACTTATTTCCCTCACTGTATAACCTCGCGCACACACTCACATGTATTTTCTATCTTCTATTTCAGATCGTGAGGATCAGTCCATCCTCTGCACGTAAGCCATGTCTCTGATCAAAATCTTGCCTGTGTTTTTATTTATGCATATTGTCTAGCTCCTATGAGATTTGTCTTTTGCCGTCTGTTCCCATCTTCAATCAGCAACTCCTGTAATCTCTCCCTCCCTCATTTCTCTCCTTGTCCCTTTTTCTCTCTTCTTTCCTACAGAGGAGAATCAGGAGCTGGAAAGACTGAGAACACCAAGAAAGTTATCCAGTATCTGGCACACGTTGCGTCTTCCTTTAAGTCCAAGAAAGACCAGGTCAGTACCAGCCCTCCTTTTTACCTCCTCACTTGCCTTCTTCCTACACTTCCATTCTCTGTCCTCTAGTTTTCCTGTTCCGCTGTTCATGTTCTCATCCCCCTGTAGTTATTCTCTGAGTCAGGGTAGTTGTTCCGTATTCCTAACATTCCTGTTTCAGGCCCGGACCTGCCTGCCTCGCCTCCCTGCAGTCACCAGGGCCCGTATTCATAAAGCGTGCTGATCTAGGACCAGTTTTTGCATTTTAGCTCTCACTATGGGCAAAATGTACATGGACGGGGCGACCTGATCCTTGATCAGCACTGTCTCCTACTGAGACACTTTATGAATAGGGGCCATTTGAGAGTCATTACAGTCCCTTCCAGTTGCGTGACACTGAGTTTTTACGCTAGTACTTGTGTTAAACTCTCTTTCTCTCTTTATCCATCGTTCCCCATCTCTAGGGTGCAGCATTGGCACATGTGAGTTAATCTCTCCCTCTCGCTCGCCATCTTCCCCGCTCGCCAGTTATCTTTCCCTTCATGTACATGTATGTTCTACTAACTGCAGTCAGTCTGTCTGTCTGCAAGCTGTGTGGTGGTGTAATGTACAGGTGAAAGGACGTATTTGAGGTGTGATGAAGGATCCTCATATGTTATACCTTAGATTTAGGTTGAAAAGAGTACTGCATGATATTTCAAATTACCGCATAGTGAAGCAGACCAAGTAACAATGCTTCGGACTGCGTTTACACAGGCTGCCCAATTCTGATCTTTTTTTTCTCACTAATGGTCTTTTGACCAATCAGATCAGCTCTGAAAAAGATCTGATATGTAGTGTGAAAGAAATATCCGAATTGGGCCGCTGTGTAAACGCAGCCCTAGAATCCCATTTAAGTTGTATGTAGTTAGCAGGTGTTTAGCCCTCAGCAAAGTTCTCATGAGTCAAGCCACACTAGTAGTGAAGGGGTAACCCACTCTTGTTTGTCTGAACTGCAATAACAGTGAACTGTTCCACCCCACACCCTGGCGTTTGTCCACCTGATCTGGTTGGTCTTAGAACAGGCAGTCAACAAAACAACAAAAGCTGATTAATCTGCCGTTTTGGTTGTTAAACGCCTATGTGCTATCTTGGAATCTCTGAGATTATCTCAAATTCTTTCGAAAATGCTTTAAATGCTTAGCATCTTTTGTGCTTGCGTGGGCTGGGCTTGTGGTCGGGACGGTGGCGTGTGTGGGCTGGGCTTGTGTGTGGGCTGGGCTTGTGGATGGGAGAGTGTGTGGGCTGGGCTTGTGGTCGGGACGGGGGAGTGTGTGGGCTGGGCTTGTGGTCGGGACGGGGGAGTGTGTGGGCTTGTACTTGGGCAACAGGTCTGAGTCGGAATCTGGAATATTTAACATGAATGAGTGTATGGGTTTATTAGGAAACTATAGCTTCACTGGGGTCATACAAACCAAGGAAGTATTATAATGGTAGCATATCCTGTTTACTGCTTACAGCGACGCACACCTGCTAATTATATACGTCTATTATGAACACTGATATAAGGCGGCATACTCAGTGGCCAGTTTTAGGTACTCCACCCCGTTCACGAAAATGGTTCGCTCCTACAGACAGTGAGTCACGTGACTGTGGCTTGCTATATAAAGCAGGCAGACGGGCATTCAGTTACTGTTCGATTGCAAATTAGACTGATCAAATCGAGTGACCTAAGCGACTTTGAGTGTGGTATGATTATCGGTGCCAGGCACCCCGGTTCCAGTATCTCAAACGGCCGGCCTCCTGGGCTTTTCACGCACGACAGCGTCTAATATTTACCGAAAAAGGTGCGAAAAACAAAAAACATCCATTCAGCGGCAGTCTTGTGGGTGAAAACAGCTCATTGATGAGAGGTCGAAGGAGAATGGCAAGAATCGTGCAAGCTAACAGGCGGGCCACAAACGGACAAATAACGGCGCAGTACAACAGTAGTGTACAGAATGGCATCTCGGAACGCACAACTCGTCGGTCTTGTCACGGATTGGCTATTGCAACAGACGACCACACGGAGTTCCACTCCTATCAGTGGGCGCTCTATCACCAATGCTGGACAATTGAGGAGTGGAAAAGCATAGCCTGGTCCAATGAATTCTGGTTCCTGTTGCGTCATGCTGATGGCAGAATCAGGGTTTGGCGTAAGCAGCAGTCCATGGCCCCATCCTGCCTGGTGTCAACGGTACAGGCTGGTGGAGGTGGTGTACTGGTGTGGGGAATGTTTTTTTTCCTGGCAATTAGTTCCCTTGATACCAATTGAGCAACGTTTGAACGCCACACCTTGTAGAGTCCATGCCCTGAATAATTCAGGCTGTTCTGGAGGCAAAGAGGGGGTCCAACCCGGTACTAGATGGGTGTACCTAATAAAATGTGCGTAACATTGCTGTAGTTCCACGATTAACACATGGAGTCAAGCAGGTGATCCCAATGCTTCTCGACAAGATGAAATGCAATGCTTGCAGCAATGAATGAAGTAGTTGAAGCACCTTACTGAATGAATGCTCATGTTGAGTCATCCTGCCAGCCATAATTATGTTAACATTTGGTATATGTGTGAATATATTTATATGTATGTGAATATACTGTATGTACATGTTTTTGTCACCAGGGGGAGCTAGAGAAACAGCTTCTGCAGGCTAACCCCATCCTAGAGGCCTTCGGAAACGGCAAGACGGTCAAGAATGACAACTCCTCCAGATTTGTAAGAACCTTTTTTTACCATCTTCGCAATTATGTGGTGATGGTAATGACTAGAGACCAGTATTGACTGTAACTGGATCCACTGCCACCTGGTCATACAAATTACAGATTTCTCCTCCTCGCTTTCTCACTCTTTCTAGGGGAAGTTTATCCGGATCAACTTTGACGTCAATGGATACATTGTGGGAGCCAACATTGAAACTTGTATCCTTTTAATCAATGAGTCTTCATAATTCTTGAAGGACATAGTCTTCAAGCTAGAATCCTTAGTTGAAACGATAACAAAGCGGACACCCCGCCTCTGTTTTGGTAAAAAGTTGAGGGATGGGCCTGGATAAATATAACCACTCTCAAATTCATGGATAGAGCTATGGATGCAAGGACTGACCATCCATGATAGCAACATTTTAGTTTTAACCATGTCTTGAAGCTATACAGTGTTTAACATTTACATGGTTTACAAACATTTGAGTCAAACAAGCTTATCTTGGGTTCTGATGGTGCAACGCAAGTGAACTAAGCTCATGAGGCATTTATAAGTTATTCTTCAAGAATCAATGGTTATATATCATACATTTCTAAGTCCAAAAATCTATGTAGCAACTAAGGATTCTAGCTTTAACGTACAATATTCCACAACTTATGTGTTGTCGGTAGTGTTTTTTCTTTTTTTTTTCTTGACGAACGTTGTTGCAGATCTGCTGGAAAAGTCGAGAGCCATCCGACAGGCTAAGGATGAAAGAGCCTTCCATATCTTCTACTACATGCTCACAGGGGCTGGGGAGAAAATGCGCTGTGAGTGAGCAACAAACTAATTATATATAAATTGTTATGCTATGTAAAAAAAATGTTTTGAGGGGATATTACGTTTGCCTCATTTAGCAGACACACTTATCCAAAGCGACTTAGAGGAGAAATGAGGGTTAAGTTCCTTGCTCAAGGCCAGGTCGAACCAACAACCTTTAGGTTACTGGCCCAACGCTCTTAACCGCTAGGCTACATGCTGCCCATTTATTATAAGTGTAATGGTTGGACTGTAAAATACGTTTTGATTTTAACACTTAAAGCCTGCAGTTATAATGCTTTATAACTTGTAATAACTAATAAGCATGTATGAGCCTTTTTATAGTATCTTATAGTAAGGCTTATAACGTTATGTCTCTCTAACCAGCCGAGCTATGTCTGGAGGACTACAAGAACTACCGCTTCCTGACCTACGGGAACGTGACCATCCCTGGTCAGCAGGACCATGACCTGTTTGTGGAGACCATGGACGCCTTCAACATCATGAGCATCCCAGAGGAGGAGCGGATAGGTACACTGACTCCCCTCTGTCACACCTGATTCTTAGCCTATAATACTGTAATACTACAGTGTTCAAATACTTTTTCCAGATCAATGCAATTTATGTAAATAACTAATGATTGTTTGGTTGGTTGGTTGATGATGCTGTTCTCCCTCAGGTCTTCTGAAGACTGTGTCTGCCGTGCTCCAGCTGGGGAACATGAGCTTCAAGAAGGAGCGTAACTCTGACCAGGCCTCCATGCCTGACGATACAGGTACTTCACTAATCATTTCTGGGGTTCCACCAGGATCGGTACTGGGTTAATTTTTGTTTTAGTCCTGCACTAACACACCTGTTTCTACTAATCATGAGCTCTGTGATTTAATTGAATCAAATGCGTTAGTGCTGGGTTAGAACAAAAGTGTGTACCCTCTACTCCGCCACTTGGGTCCTTAATGAGACTTTGTCTCCTGCAACCCTCCTTCATAGCTTCTACAATCCCTTCTCCATTCATCCAGCACCACCCACTCACCCACCCCTTTCTCTCTCCCTCAGCGGCCCAGAAAGTGTGCCACCTGCTGGGCATGAACGTGACCGACTTCACCCGGGCCATCCTGTCCCCCAGGATCAAGGTAGGCAGGGACTACGTTCAGAAGGCCCAGACCCAGGAGCAGGCTGAGTTTGCGGTGGAAGCCCTGGCCAAGGCCTCCTACGAGAGGATGTTCCGCTGGCTAGTGATGAGGATCAACAAGGCCCTGGACAAGACCAAGAGACAGGGAGCCTCCTTCATCGGCATCCTGGACATCGCTGGCTTTGAGATCTTTGAGGTAAGATTGTGGAAAAGAGGTATGTTTTTGGTTGGTCATTGAATACAAACAATGGATTGGCATGAGTGGTCATTGATTGCCAATGGTTTTCAAAACACATCTTAATCTATTTTTTAGTTAGATCTTTACTGCTTTCTCACATTAAGAAACTTTTCATTTCTGAGTTCTCGCCAAAAAGGTCTAATTAATGTGTACCTTCTGTCTTTTCCCATGTAGCTGAACTCATTTGAGCAGCTGTGCATCAACTACACCAACGAGAAGCTGCAGCAGCTGTTCAACCACACCATGTTCGTCCTGGAGCAGGAGGAGTACCAGAGGGAGGGCATCGAGTGGAGCTTCATCGACTTCGGCCTGGACCTGCAGCCCTGCATCGACCTCATCGAGAAGCATGTAAGTATATCGCCACTACCTCCTCTTCCCTAATGGGCCTGAGGCTTATGTGATTTGTTCTGTTCCAAATTACACTAAAACAATTAACCAGTCTTTGGACAAGCATAAACAGCAATCCATTATTTGGTTTCATTTACCTGGCGACTGTCACCAAATTAACTTAGCATTTTTTCCCAAAACCAATGCAAGTCAATAAAGTTAGCATGTTTTAAATGTCCTGCACAAGCCAACATGCACCGAATTAGTGTCTCCACAATAGCTTAGTCTTTCTCTTTCTGTCTTTTTTTTGTCCCCCTTTGCTGTTCCTAGGCCAGTCCTCCTGGTGTGCTGGCTTTGCTGGATGAAGAGTGCTGGTTCCCCAAGGCCACAGACAAGAGCTTTGTGGAGAAGGTGGTTCAGGAGCAGGGCAACAACCCCAAGTTCCAGAAGCCCAAGAAACTCAAGGACTCTGCCGACTTCTGCATCATCCACTACGCTGGAAAGGTCAGTTACCACTCGTGTGGGGGAATCTATCAATCTCTAATTGGGTTGCACAATTCGGGGAACTTTATTCAAGTTCTTAGGGTTTTCAGAGATCCTCCAACCGGAACTTCGGAAAAACCAGCGAATTCTGCTAGAATTTTGCAACCCTAATAATTTATCTTGAACCCGAGCAAATTGGTAAAACCACAACTTCTTGAAAGGTCAGCTATGTGATCACAAAATGGTTCCTCTCCCCCCCCCTCCCCAGGTGGACTACAAGGCAGATGAGTGGCTGATGAAGAACATGGACCCCCTGAATGACAACGTGGCCACGCTGCTCAACCAGTCCACTGACAAGTTTGTGTCGGAGCTCTGGAGAGACGGTAAATCTCGAGATTATAGACAGTTGACTAGACCAGTGGAGGCTGCTGAGGGGAGGACGGCTCATAATAATTGCTGGGATGGAGTGAATGGAATGGCATCAAACACATGAAAAACATTATTATAAGCTGTCCTCCCCTCAGCAGCCTCCACTGGAACTAGACAGTAACTGGGTTGGGCTGTAGACTCTAATAGTGTGATGTCACCTACTGTTGGTACATAGAACTGCATGATTGGTGTTGGCCAATAGAACTGCATGTATGCCTTTCTGTATGTTTGAACTGAGAAAGTACATGGTGAAAGAAATGAACTGCAGGAAAGATGAGTTGATAAGTGATATCTATGATCCTGTTTCTCCTTATCATTCTGTCTCTGTCGCTCTCTCAGTGGACCGTATTGTGGGTCTGGACAAAGTTGCTGGGATGTCTGATGGCGGGCTGCACGGGGCAACTAAGATCCGTAAGGGCATGTTCCGCACCGTGGGCCAGCTTTACAAGGAGCAGCTGTCCAACCTCATGACCACTCTCAGGAACACCAACCCCAACTTCGTCCGCTGCATCATCCCCAACCACGAGAAGAAGGTATGGCGTCTACAGTCATCAAATCTTCCATTGCTCAATGAGTGTTTTGACTATAAACTTCAATGATCAATACAAAACACAGGCAGTTGGTCTTTGCTTCAGCACATGTACTATAAAATAATATTTAAAATCCTGACTCTTACTTTGTCACTGTCAGTCTGGTAAGCTGGAGCCCCACCTGGTTCTGGACCAGCTGAGGTGTAATGGAGTTCTGGAGGGGATCCGTATCTGCAGACAGGGCTTCCCCAACCGCATCGTCTTCCAGGAGTTCAGACAGAGGTAACCACGGGAGACGGGACCATATCGTTGCATGGTCTTCATCTCCTACCTGTTTATCAGCATCACTGTGAGCAGACTAGACTGTTACTGTATTTAGTGTCTTATCTTCTTAAACGTACTCCTGTTCTCCCAGATATGAGATCCTCACTCCTAACGCCATTCCCAAGGGATTTATGGACGGCAAACAAGCCTGTGTGCTCATGGTAAGAGGCGTCAGACCAAACCATCATTCAGCAGTCTTCCAATGTCATTCTGAAATTCCCAATGACGTTCCCAAACGTCATCCTCTCTCCTTGCTCTTCCCAGATCAAGGCCCTGGAGCTGGATTCCAACCTGTTCCGGTCGGCCAGAGTAAGGTGTTTTTCCGGGCCGGAGTCTTGGCCCACCTGGAGGAGGAGAGGGACATGAAGATCACCGACATAATCATCAGCTTCCAGTCCTGGTGTCGCGGATACGTGGCCCGCAAGTAAACAACTTGTCATTTAGAGCAGTAACTATTATAGGTTTGGCTTATGGTTTTATACTGTATATTAGTTGGTGTGAGTGCGCTATGTACGCATCTGCCAATAACATGATAATGTAGATGAATGTATTTTTGTCTGTCTCCAGAGCCTTCACTAAGAGACAGCAGCAGCTGACTGCTATGAAGGTGATCCAGAGGAACTGTTCTGCCTACCTCAAACTCAGGAACTGGCAGTGGTGGAGACTCTTCACCAAGGTACACACACTCCGTTGCAAATCAACATGGGAGTGTTGCAGACCTCATCCCCTACTCCTCAGCTACCTACATTGTCCTGAGTCCCTGTCTTCTTCCTCTACTCCCCCAGGTGAAGCCTCTGCTGCAGGTGACCAGGCAGGAGGAGGAGATGCAGGCCAGGGAGGATGAGCTGGAGAAGACTAAGGAGAGGCAGCAGCAGGCTGAGCAGCAGCTGCAGGAGTTTGAGGCCAAGCAGCAGCAGGTATGGAGTGTCCCTTCTAGAAATTATATTTCTATGGATTGGACTAAGCCCCAATTTAAGGTAATGACTTGTACACTCAGAACGATTATGAATTGCATCTACTTGGTGCCTTTCAATATGTCTTATAGGGGTGGTTTCCTAGACACAGATTAGGCCTAATCCTGGACTAAGAAGCATTTTAACTGAGATTTTCTATTGAGTTTTCTTTTTAGTCCAATGCTTAATCTGTCCATGAAATCGCCCCTAGTGTCTTATACATTTGTTAGGGGCTGGAGTGAGTCACTTTCATACTATGTGACACCATAATATCCTAAACCACCAGCATTTCAGCCTTACTGTGTATCATTGCCCTGTTTCTAACACATAGCCCTCTGTCCCCCCCCCAGCTGAATGCAGAGAAGCAAGCCTTGCAGGAGCAGCTGCAGGCGGAGACGGAGCTGTGTGCCGAGGCGGAGGAGATGCGCTCCAGGCTGGCCACCAGGAAGCAGGAGCTGGAGGAGATCCTCCACGACCTGGAGGCCCGGGTGGAGGAGGAAGAGGAGAGGGTCACCCAGCTACAGACTGAGCGGAAGAAGATGCAGACGAACATCACGGTAGAGCTTTGGAAAAATTCTTAATGATGGACTCTGTAACTTTCCCTTGCTAATTGAGCCTTGTGGTCCAAACCTGTCAGAAGTCACATGTAAATAGTTAGATATGAACACTATTTCTCCTATTAAATTGCCTTTGCAAATTGTCCATTTTCACTGGTTTTCATTTCACCCTCCAAGGGGTGTGGCGCTTTTAATGAACTTGGAGAGGAAGGGAGTGATGGAGGAAATGGAGGTAAAAACATCTTAATTAAAACATTCCATCTCTCTCCCGCCATCTGTCTGCAGGACCTGGAGCAGCAGTTGGATGAGGAGGAGGCGGCCAGGCAGAAGCTGCAGCTGGAGAAGATGACCACAGACGCCAAGCTGAAGAAGATAGAGGAGAATGTCATGGTGCTGGACGACCAGAACAACAAACTCAATAAGGTTTGTAGTACAAGTTGATGGTTTTTCGGATGAATGAAATAATCAATTAGGCAGTCATTCATTCCAGCAATGAAGCCAACAATCATGGACCTATTTTTTATATTTAAGAGTAAATTACTGTTGTAATTCAGGGACTAGGTGTTAACTTTGAATGTAATATCGGGTGTGTAACCTTTTGGGGTTGTTATTGTGTAACCGTTTGGGGTTGTTATTGTGTAACCGTTTGGGGTTGTTATTGTTTGCTTGCAGGAGAAGAAGCTGTTGGAGGAACGTATCTCAGAGTTCACCACCAACATGGCTGAGGAGGAGGAGAAGTCCAAGAGCCTGCAGAAACTCAAGAACAAGCACGAGGCCATGATTGCTGACATGGAGGGTAGGTGGACCATAGAGATTCTATGCTTATGAGGTGAACCACCTTTCCTTGCCTCTTGTCCTTTATCTGTACTGATCTGAAAAGCACTGGTGAGAGCAATCTGAGACAAGGAGGGACACTAAAGTATTGAGACGTAACCCTGCTTTCCCATCCCTCTCCCTCCATCAGACCGGCTGAGGAAGGAGGAGAAGAGTCGTCAAGAGCTGGAAAAGAACCGCAGGAAGCTGGAGGGAGACTCCACGGAGCTGCATGACCAGATGGCTGACCTGCAGGCCCAGATAGCCGAGCTCCGAGCCCAGCTGGCCAAGAAGGAGGAGGAGCTAATGGCTGCTCTAGCCAGGTGAGGGGAAAGGGAAACCCATAATTGGAGAAGGGGCCCAAATTGTGTATCAAAAGTATTTTTGACATTAGAAATGAAGCATTATAGGCCGGATGTACGAAGACAAACATAGGCCTGCATTTGGTTGGACTGAACTAGAGGTGTTATTTTACTTTCCATTGAAAGTTTGATTTGCTGTTGTTGATTTAGGATCTCATTAAGCCCATACAGTAAAAACAAAGTTAAGTCTACAAAATAGTATTGTATGACTTTCATTTCAATGCCTTCCACTCTAACCCCCATCCTCCTTCGCTTCCCACCACCCTCCAGGATAGAGGAGGAGGCCGGGGCCAAGAACACGGCCCAGAAGAAGATCCGGGAGCTGGAGGCACAGCTTTCTGAGCTGCAGGAGGACCTGGAGCTGGAGAGGGCTGCGAGGGCCAAGGCTGAGAAACACCGCAGGGACCTGGGAGAGGAACTAGAGGCTCTGAAGACTGAGCTGGAGGACACACTGGACTCTACTGCAGCACAGCAGGAGCTCAGGTACTGGGAGCATGCGCGCGCACACACACACACACACACACACACAGCTGTAGGTGAAGGAGAGCGAGACAGTGGTTTGCCATGCGTAAATGTCAAGTTGTAGTAATAAACACTTAACCGTTGAGAAGACATATGGTGCCATTTCTAAATTCCCCTCTTCCTCCACCACCTTCAATCGCTCCATCCTGTTGTTCAGAAACAAGCGTGAGACGGAGGTGACCCAGCTAAAGAAGATTCTGGAGGACGAGGCCAAGGTGCACGAGCAGCAGGTGGCCGACTTGAGGCACAAACACAACCAGGCCTTCGACGAGCTCAACGAACAGCTGGAGCAGGCCAAGAGGGTGAGAGCTCACTTCCACTGCATTATACTGTTCATATGTAGACAATGGTTCTCTAACATGACCGTGGGAATCTTTTCTCTTCCTGTTTCAATATTGCTTGTCGGTTGACCGGTCAGACAGTAACATTTCTGAGGTTTTACTGTAATAGTTTGTATTTCATATTGAAGTCTTCATATGCACGAAAGTTATATAACCAACCGTACATTATGAACATTAACGCTTTCTCTGAAGTAAAACAAGCTATACATGATAGTATTTTGGTAGAGAACCGCCTATGTAACCTCCTGCCCATGTGTCCGCTCCTTCAGAACAAGGTGTCAGTGGAGAAAGCCAAGCAGGCTATGGAAAGCGAACATAATGAGCTGGCCATCGAGCTGAAGAACCTGAACCAGGGGAAGGTTGAGTCAGAGCACCGCAGGAAGAAGGCTGAGACCCAGGTCCAGGAACTGCAGATCAAACACACAGAGAGCGAGAGGCAAAGGAAGGAGCTGGCTGACAAGGTGGCCAAGATGCAGGTAGGTGTGGACTGGATTTTGGATACTGTGGCTTGGCCGTAGGTGATGGAGAAAGGGAATAATATGAGGCAAGAGGGTGGCGGAATGGGGATCCAGAACACTTTGGGGCATTTCAAAGTGTTATTATGATGGGTTGGTTGGTGGATGGATAGATTAACATTATGTATATTCGGGATGGATCCTCAAAGTTCTACAGCTGCACCATCGAGAGCATCCTGACTGGTTGCATCACCGCCTGGTATGGCAACTGCTCGGCCTCCGACCGCAAGGCACTACAGAGGGTAGTGCATACGGCCCAGTAAATCACTGGGGCCAAGCTTCCTGCCATCCAGGACCTCTATACCAGGCGGTGTCAGAGGAAGGCCCTAAAAATTGTCAGACTCCAGCCACCCTAGTCATAGACTGTTCTCTCTGCTACCGCATGGCAAGCAGTACCAGAGCGCCAAGTCTAGGTCCAAAAGGCTTCTTAACAGCTTCTACCCCCAAGCCATAAGACTCCTGAACAGCTAATCAAATGGCTACCCGGACTATTTGGATTGTCCCCCCCACCCCCTCTTACGCTGCTGCTACTCTGTTTATTATCTATGCATAGTCACTAACTCTACCCACATGTACATATTACCTCGACTAACCGGTGTCCCTGCACATTGACTCTGTACCGGTACCCCCTGTATATAACCTCCCTACTGTTATTTTATTTTACTGCTGCTCTTTAATTATTTGTTATTTTTTACTTAAGAAAAAAATGAACTGCATTGTTGGTGAAGGGCTTGTAAGTAAGCGTTTCACTGTAAGGTCTACACCTGTTGTATTCAGCGCATGTGGCAAATGACGATTTGATAATGGATGTGGTTCTGGAGGACGTGGTTAAATGGTTGCGCTAATTCCTCTTTTCTGTCTCTTGTCTAGTCTGAGCTGGACAACGTCAACAGCGTGTTGAGTGTGGTTGAGGGCAAGTCCATCAAGGCAACTAAAGACTATTCCACTGTGGAGTCCCAACTGCAGGATGTACAGGTACGGTCACACAGACACACTCACCAACACACACGTTGTGCTGTT
The DNA here is from genome assembly GCF_020615455.1 of Coregonus clupeaformis. NCBI lineage: Eukaryota > Metazoa > Chordata > Actinopteri > Salmoniformes > Salmonidae > Coregonus > Coregonus clupeaformis. The sequence goes on from NC_059192.1 coordinate 91,261,877, forward strand.
TAGAACTGGCCTTAAGCACACACACTGTAACCATTGTTTCCCTTTTTTCCTCTTTATAGGCGCTGTTCCAGGAGGAAACTCGTCAGAAGCTCTCTTTCTCCACTCGTCTGCGTCAGATGGAGGATGAACAGAACAACCTGAGGGAGGCTCTGGAGGAAGAGGAGCAGGGCAAGAAGAACATGGAGAAGCAGCTCTTCACCCTCCAAGCTCAGGTTAGTAACAGCTCTACACCCTCCAAGCTCAGGTTGCTAGCACATTCCTCTATCTCCTGTGGCTCCGTAATACTATCCAGTTTTGGTTCCCCTATCGTGCATTTACTACACCACCTACATCTTTCTATATTTTCTCAATCAAATCCCTTGGTTGAACTATGCCACCTTGTACGCTAGGACATACAGACCATGAAGTCTCTGAAGCATTTCATGTATTTTCCCTGTTGACACGACTTGATGCTTTAGCTTGACCAATCAGCTCAACGTTTCATGTGCATCTCTTCCTCTCCTCTACCTCTTTACTTTCTACCAAACTTCTAATACTCTTCTCTCATCCCCCCCCCCCCATCCTCAGCTGACAGAGATGAAGAAGAAGGTGGAGCTGGAGGCCCAGTCCCTGGAGGGGGCAGAGGAGAACAAGAAACGTATGCAGCGGGAGCTGGAGGGCGTGGGCCAACAGCTGGAGGAGAAGGCGTCGGCCTACGACAAGCTGGACAAGACCAAGACCCGTCTGCAGCAGGAGCTGGATGACATGATGGTGGATCAGGACAATCTCAGGCAGATGGTGTCCAACCTGGAGAAGAAGCAGAAGAAGTTTGACCAGGTGAATGGGTTGATGGGATGATGATGGCATAGAGGTTCTATAGCAGAGGTGGGCAGTGAGCACCTCCGGTCCTGGAGGGCCAAAGACTGCAACCACTGCAGCCCTCGAGGATTAGAGGTGCCCTGAGAACCCTGTTTTTTAGAGGCTTATTTGCTAGATTTAATCACTGGCCCATGACAAAGCGGTTCATAATATGAACCTGTAATGATTGATTTATGCATCATATAATGACGTCTAGGTCAATCATTTGAGGTTCAAATTTGCTTCAAGCACTACATCAAAACAAAATTAGATTTGACTCGTGAACTGTCTACTAAAATACCTCCTTTTCTGTCCCTATAACAGATGCTGACTGAGGAGAAGACTATCTCCAGCCGGAATGCTGAGGAGAGGGACCGGGCTGAGGCTGAGGCCAGGGAGAAGGAAACGCGGGCCCTGACTCTGACCCGTGAGCTGGAGGCCATGAAGGACCTGAAGAATGAACTGGACCGGGCCAACAAGGTCCTCAAGGCCGAGATGGAGGACCTGGTCTCATCGAAGGACGACGTCGGTAAAAGTGTAAGTCCGATCATGTTCTTGTAGAAAGATAGTGGAACTATTGATAGTGGGTGATTCTCAAGTTCTCGATTCCTTGCGTCCTGTATTCTAGACTATTAAAAATGCATTTCAAGTCCGATGTTCTCCTCCAATGTGTTTTGAAAAGGTGGAGAGTCGGGAGTACGTGAGGAAAGACTTTTGAAATTCACCATTCATAAGGATAGTTTGGAACATTTCCAAACACTAGCAAATCTGAATGCACCATCCCTCCCAAACTCCCTCATTGAACATTGTTGAATGACAACGTTTTATTTTATTCTAAAGTTAATCCTTTTTGTCTCTTGGTGCAGGTCCACGAGCTGGAGAAAGCGAAGCGTGCCATGGATCAGCAGCTGGAGGAGATGCGTGTGCAGCTGGAGGAGCTGGAGGATGAGCTGCAGACCACTGAGGACGCCAAGCTGCGTCTGGAGGTCAACATGCAGGCCATGAAGGCCCAGTTCGACAGGGACCTGCAGGCCAGAGACGAGCAGGGTGAAGAGAGGAGGAAGCAGCTGGTCAAACAGGTACTGGGTTGTGTTCGTTACATACCAAATGGAAGAAAACAGTCTGAAACCGGAAGAGACTACTTGAACATCCAATAAGAAATGCTCATGTTTTTTAAACTGTAACCTACTAAACACAACCTTGGATCTATGTGATGTTCCCCAGGTGCGGGAGATGGAGACTGAGCTGGAGGATGAACGGAGGCAGAAAGCCCTGGCCATGGCTGCTAAGAAGAAGCTGGAGGTGGACCTGGGAGAACTGGAAGCAGCCATCAGCATGGCCAACAAGGGCCGTGATGAAGCCTTCAAACAGCTTAAGAAACTGCAGGTAATGCACAAAGGGACCTACACACACACAAGGGCACAGTTTTCGGGGTATTTTTTAAGGCACTCTGCTTTTACTGGTATTTCCAGGATAGTCCACTAGTGTTGCTGCATGTAGGAAATCCTAGGAAATGTTCTGTAATTGACACAAGCTGTCTCCAATCAATAAAAAAAAACGAAGGTGTTTGCTTGCCAGTTGCTGGACCCGGGTTCGAGTCTCGGTCTGGGCTACCTCCTTAATTCGCTTTCAATATACTTCCATGTTTGGTTTCATTGACTCTCCCATTTAACTGACCCTAATTGACCTATTTTTAGCTACAACTTCCGAATCCGTTGGAGAGGATCAGCGTGTGCAAATTGAGGTATAGAATCAATTATCTACAAAAAGTATTCCCTGCCAAATAATGGGTTTTGTGCATCGCTTTAGTTATGCTATGGGGGTGAAGGTCAGTGTTAGGACATAGACAAACACTCTACAATGATACACTTCCACACTCCATCACCAGGTGGCAGCAGCAAGCGAGTCGAGATGCTGAGCCAAGCCTTTATTTGTACACCAGTGCTGCCAGTGAAGGTGATCGTCAGTCAGTGTCCCAGCTGGCGTAGCTTGAGGCTGCTGGTTTTGTTTGGTGGCCATGAGGCCTTTCTTTTGTCTTTAGTTTGGGAATGCCTTTTTGTATTTTTGGTACATATTTGTTTTGTCACCATTGAACAAATAATAACCTGCTTTGACTGGCCAACCGATGTCATGAAGGCGCTGGACTTAAGGTAAGGTGGCTGGTTCCTGGGGTGCGTTCAGTTCTATTGAACGTTTGCTATGTTGTAACTGTTTGTACTGAACGACACGTTTCCCCAAAATGTTCTTCAAGCTATGTTTGCTCTGTGTGGTGGGGTGTGGCTTGAAGCAATGAGTGACTTATTTAAAGGGATACTGCGAGATCTTGTTCTACATACCCAGAGTCCGATGAACTTGTGGATACCATTTGTATGTCTCTGCGTGCTGTATGAATGAAGTTGGCAGTAGTTTTGTGAGCGAATTCTAACTAGCATTAGCGCAATGATGAAGTCTAAGGGTACAGTATCAATGTAGATGTTTGTGTCGATTAGTATCATCCGTTCACCTACTCTGTGTCTCACAAAGACACGGCGGTTGGAACCAAAAATCTCAAATTTGGACTAATCAGACCAAAGGTCAGATTTCCACCGGTCTAATGTCCATTGCTCGTGTTTCTTGGCCCAAACAAGTCTTCTTCTTATTGGTGTCCTTTTAGTAGTGGTTTCTTTGCAGCAATTCGACCATGAAGGCCTGATTCACGCAGTCTCCTCTGAACAGTTGATGTCTGTTACTTGAACTCTGTGAAGCATTTATTTGGGCTGCAATTTCTGAGGCTGGTAACTCGAACTTATCCTCTGCAGCAGAGGTAACTCTGGGTCTTACTTTCATGAGAGCAGTTTCATCATAGCGCTTGATGGTTTTTTGCAACTGCACTTGAAGAAAGTGCTTATCTGGATTGACTGTCCTTCATGTCTTAAAGTAATGATGGACTGGTGTTTCTCTTTGCTTATTTGAGCTGTTCTTGCCATAATATGGACTTGGTCTTTTACCAAATAGGATTATCTTCTGTATACCAACCCCTACCTTGTCACAACACAACTGATTGGCTCAAATGCATTAACTTTTAACAAGGCACACCTGTTAATTGAAATGCATTCCAGGTGACTACCTCATGAAGCTGGTTGAGAGAATGCCAAGAGTGTGCAAAGCTGTCAAGGCGAAGGGTGGCTACTTTGAAGAATCTAAAATATATTTAGTTTAACACTTTTTTTGGTTACTACTTGATTCCATATGTGTTATTTCATAGTTTTGATGTCTTCACTATTATTCTACAATGTAGAAAATAGTAAAAATAAAGAACCCTGGAATGAGGAGGTGTTCAAACCTTTGACTGGTACTATCATTTTTTTAAAATTCTCATGGGCCGAAAACAGTTCTGGCTATGGATTTGGTAGCTTTTGTTGGCGCTGTTTGCAAGATTTCCCAGTTGGGAGTCTGGAGGATGTGTGTTAGTGCTAGGCTAGTGGCTAACTGTTGCTATGGTTGGTAGCATTTGGTGCATGGCATGCTGTTTTTGCCTGGTTGGAGTGGTTATCTCTGGGGCTTGGAGCACGCGCATGCATTGGTTGGTTAGCGGTGAGCTAGTGGCTAACTGACTTGTCAGTTGATTTATTGTCTTTGGCGTACTGATTTTGACTGGGGGCATTTGAGCCAGCAGTGTATTGTGTAGAGGATGGTGGGGTTTTCCTCAAGCTAACGAGGGGTCCAATTTTTTCAGGTGGCATAAATGCTGGAGGTTGAAATAGCGGAGGAGTTGAACAAGGTAGAGGTTGTAGGGCCGCTATGGGAGAAGTGGGATGAAGTCATGCCGCCGGTTTTGATGGACACCAGTCATGAGGAAGAATAGTTGTTAATGGCTAGGCTCGAACAGGAGATGGCACCGGTGAAACAGCAGGTGAATAAAGGACAGCATAGAGGGGGAGTTTGTCAGACGGTCTTCTCACTTAACCAGTTTCATCCAGTGAGCAGAATGATGAGCTAGTTTCCAAGTGATCAGGTTTGTGTAACACCAGTGGAAAGTCAGGGGTGCGTTCAGTTCAATTGAACGTTTGCTATGTTGTGGAACGGTCTGTGCAGATGTTTCTCAGTGAGCATGGGTGGGTCAGTATTGTCCCCAGCACCTATTCACTGTGGTGTCACTCTGGGGTCAATTCTGGGCACCATCAAAGATTAAGCGTAAATCTAATTTTATTCAACGTTCTGACTTGTAGAGCTTTGTCTTTTTTGGGGGGGTGACTTCGGTCAGACTGAAAAATCCATGGCGTAACCATGGTAAGTCTCTCTCTCTCTCAAGGAGAGTTTTGAGGTATGTCCAGTTTGTAAAGTTACTCATGTTCAGAAGAGTCCTGATAAAAAAAAATATAATAATTAAACGATAGGGAGGAGGAGGATTTGTGGGGGGGCCCTTGGAGGAAACATTATTTGCAGAACTAGATGGTGGTTCCCAGGAAATTGTTCTCCCTTGTGAGGAAGGTGATTCTTGTCTATCTGAGACCTTCTGGGCAGAGATATGATGTAGTGTGCCCTCTGCAGGATGAGAGAGATTCATGTGTCAATTTAGGGGACACGTTCCTTGTCAAAGTAGGGGAGGTTGTGGTTCCTCAGCAGGCTGACTGTGAGGGAGGAGATTCTTCCCAGTCATGTTTTGCGGGGTGACACGGCTGTGTCTTGTGAGCGGAATCAGGAGCTTGAAAAAGTGAGTTTGGGAAAGCCAGATCCACCGGTTTTGTCACTTCCTGTTGTTGAGGAGCGGTTGACAGTTCCTGTAGCATATAGGCCTAGTGAGTCTCCTGTTAAGGTGGAGGAAAATGAGGATATGGCTAGTGGTTTCCCTCCAGTGAGTGCTCAGGGCTGGAGCAAAGAGTCATAGGGGAACGGTTGGTGTTCCTAGTGAGTTTGCTGAAGTTGTGGTTAATGTTCACTTGTCCCTGGTGGTGGTTGCTCTAATCGGCGCTTGCATATCAGATGGAGCTTGGCGCTTTTGACCATGGGCGTAGTGAATGGAGTAGTTCTCAGTTTAGAACCAGAGGGGTTACAGCTGATCCCTTGATTTGTTCAAGTCAGACTTTTGGCAGGAAGAAATTACCTGAGTGCAGAGCAGTGAATTTGATGGTTTTGGTTTTAACTGGCTTCTGGTTTTGAGAATGTCTATCTCTCACACAAACTAACCTTGTCTATGCACCCAAAGTGAGCTGAAGGCATGCTCAACAGCTGCAAGAAGGTTTACACCGACAAAAACGTAGTTCACAGCTCTCACGACAAATTAGGCAGTGTGCAGTCTTTTTCGGTAGAACGATACCAAGCCCTACAGTCTGGTGTGGTACTTGACTCGGTCCTTTGTGGTTCTCTCCTCCCATACAGGCCCTGATGAAAGATCAGATGAGGGAGCTGGAGGAGCTGCGTTTGTCCAGGGACGAGGCCCTCAACATGGCCAAGGAGAAAGAAAATAAAATCAAGACCATGGAGGCCGACACCATCCATCTCCAGGAGGTATGTCTGTCTGCAGGTCTCTCTCTGTTTCCCTTTGTCTCTATCGCTCGCTCGCTGTCTCCACCCCCACTGTCCATGTTCTAATGCTCCTCATGAGACTCCTCTCCATCTTCCATAGGAGTTGGCGTCTGCTGAGCGAGTCAAGAAACAGGCCCAGGCAGAGAGGGACGAACTGCAGGACGAACTCAACAGCCACAACGCCAAGAAGTACGACTCAGACACCTCATAGAAACACTATGTTTAGCACTCCATTGGTTTACATTAATTTGCATGGATTTGCCATTTCTGTGATGGTGTTCTTCCTCCCAACCAAAAATGTATCTCTCCCTTCCTCTCTCGCTTCTCGCCCTTGCTCTCGCCCTTCCCATCAGTTCCCTGACGGTGGATGAGAAGAGGAGGCTGGAGTCTCGTATCGCTAAGCTAGAGGAGGAACTGGAGGAGGAGCAGTTGAACATGGAGATGGTCAACGACCGCTTGAGGAGAACCACACTGCAGGTAATGAACTGACTGCAAAGCTGAGGAGCTACACCGAGAAATTGTATTTCAACTTTATTTATCTGCGTTAATCACAAGGAGATGAAGAGGTATTCTGGTTGAAGAAAGTTTGCGTGTTCTGTTTATGTAGTGTTTCAACCTGAATCGTTAGACCTTAGAGCTCTATTTGTATTAGAAGTACTCAATTGAGACAAATACACCATGTCAAACGTTATGGGCCGGCTACTACATTGTCCAATTCATAGTCTTGTGTCCATACCTCCACTCTCTCCTCCCTAGACTGACCAACTGACCACTGAGCTGTCGGCGGAGCGCAGTACCTCCCAGCGCCTGGAAGGGGACCCGGGCCCAGCTGGACCGGCAGAATAAGGAGCTGACGCTCAAGCAGCAGGAGCTGGAGGAGACGGTCAAGTCCAAGTACAAGGCCTCTATGGCTGCCCTGGAGGCCAAGATACTGCAGCTGGAGGATCAACTGGACTTGGAGTCCAAGTAAGTAAAAACCATTGTCTGCCTCCATTGGTCTTTCCTCAATTCCTCACGTCCACTCTCCTTGCTTCCTTCTCAAAACGTATTGTAGGAGAGGATACAAGGTCCCTCCCCTCTGACCTCCTATGAATTTTGAGAAGCAGGTGAGGAGAAATGGCCCCTGTTCAGGAGTCATGTCTTGACTCTGTTTTTTCTGTTCTAAGGGAGCGTCAGCAGTCGTCCAGGCTGGTCAGGCGCGCAGAGAAGAAGCTGAAGGAGGTGCTGCTGCAGGTGGAGGACGAGAGACGCAACACGGAGCAGTACAAAGTAGAGGTGGGTCCTCTCCGCATAGAACTAGATAGGTTACCTACCCCTATATCAGTGACCTGCAACTACATCTGTAGCACCATGGTGTATATCAGTGGAGGCTGCTGAGGGGAGGACGGCTCATAATAATTGCTGGAACGGCTCGAATGGAATGGCATCAAACACATGGAAGCCATATGTTTGTATTTGATACCATTCCACCTATTCTACTCCAGCCATTACCACTAGCCTGTCCTCCCCAATTAAGGTTCCACCAACCTCATGTGGTGTGTGTATGTGTGTATAGTCCCAGGTGCAATGTAACCAGACAAGCGAAACGAAGGATGCAGATACAATAATTTCCATTCATTGTAAAGATATGGGGTGTTCATTACTCAGATTTGTTTACTGTAGGAACCAATCGAAAGCAAACCGAGCAAACGGAAGGAAATGGAGAGGAACCTACCTGAATTTGTCCAATAGAAACCTAGTTTTCCTTGCAAAACATTTTCTGTTTGGAGTAAACTGTTTCCGTTGCTAAATGTTTTGCAACAGACTAAACATTTTGCAATGGAATCCAACGAATGAATATACCCCAGATAATCTGTGCAGACCTGTCCTGAATCTGCGCGGTCTGTAAAACAACCAGAGACCGCTTAGTATAACCTAATCTGTATAGCTGCAGCCACTGAACCACCTTGCACAGTTACTGTATAGCCTCATAGATGAAGACTACATAGATTTGCAGCCAATGATCGAAAATCCTCTGCCCGTACTCCACAGGCGGAGAAGGCGAACAGCCGCACACGTCAGCTAAAGCGTCAGCTGGAGGAGGCCGAGGAGGAAGTGACACGGGCCAACGCCAACCGCAGGAAGCTGCAGAGGGAGCTTGACGACGCCACTGAGTCGCAAGACGCCGTGACCCGAGAGGTCAGCACCCTGAAGAGCAAGCTCAGGTATGGTCATCAATCATCCCTCACCCACCCTCCTTTTACCCTTTGTTCATTAGGGTGAAATGTTGCTCAAGGTTTAGATAGATCCCCCATGGGTGCATGTTTTGGTTTTTGCCCTAGCACTACAGTTGATTCAAATAATCAAAGCTTGATGATGAGTTGGTTATTTGAATCAGCTCTGTAGTGCTAGGGCAAAAACCAAAATGTGCTCCCAGGACTGAGTTTGGGAATCCCTGGTGTAGAGTATGTATGTTAAGTAGAATAGGGGATTGTCTGATCTATTTGTTACATTTCTATCAGCAACATTCTGAACTCATTGAATATAACCCAGCCCTTTTGATAGTTAGACTGATTTACAGAAATACAATACGTTAATGGATCTTTTGACTTTGAACAAGCATAAATGGATCTAAAAATGTATTACTTTCAGTAATTGCACAGCATAATACATGTTACCAAATATCTCTGAAGTCATTGATTGGGTTGATTTACTCTCTGCAGGCGTGGGGACTTGCCTTTAAACATGCGCCGTGTCATCAATCGCACAGACATGGGGGACAGTGATGAGGAGATGGAGATGACCAGCGAAACACCTAAGCCCATACCGGAGTGAGATTAACGTGACAGGAGAGCGCAGTCAACTTTTACAGGGACCATACTGGAAATGCAAAATCTATCATAGAATGAAATAGTGCATTCTATAGCTGACTGCTCCATCAGCCATGCTTGCTATCGTACAAAGAATTGTATACAAAGATTTATGCTATTCTCTTCAGTGTCCATTTTTGACAATTTGCTTTGTTCAGGTAGGCCTAGTAGGAGCCCTGAGATTATTCTCCTAGATTTAATAATTTACTAATTCTAAATCTGTACAATGCATTTTGTGCATGTGTTCAAAACAAATATCTGTGGCCAAATGATATATTTTGTCATGAATGTGAATTCATCTTAGAGGCTAGCTTAACAAATATGTGACTTTTTCTGGATCAATTTTTCTACTGCCATTTTCAATATTATAAAAAATATATTATTCAAACAAATGGCCTAGCAGCTTAAATTGCTATTGGGGTGTATTCTAGCCACACTATCAGCCGCTACCTCTCTTTCCCTTGGAACTTGTATGATACTGTTTGTGCCATCTTTTTCAGTGCACAATATGGTTTTGTTTTCTTTATGAATGCAGTAATTCAATATGGTTTATTAGGGTTGTACTATGTACTTCTGGTGTATCTTTTTCACTGGTATTATTTCCCGCACGCCCAGTAGTACTTCACTGTTAATCCACATATTGTTCAACTTGCATCACATTAGGACATGAGGCTTACACAAAGTTATTACATCTACAGTTAGAGGCTGCACTTTATACTTAACGTTCACACTGGAATAAAGTTGGTGCATACACTGAGAATAACTACAGCCTTAACACTTGCAAATCCTATTATGCTAAAATATGTGGGGGGTCTTTTCCGATAGTTATTGGTGTCTTGCAATTATTCTGGAAGCTTTGCGTTGATCCATGTGCTCTGATAAATAGGAAGAATGGTGGGTTAGATGGCAGTGTTCTTTGCATTTCTTTGCACATGGGTGGGAGTGAGAATATTACATGGTGTGAATTCTACTTAATATCTCAGAATATATACTCTTATTTTTAATCTAGCGCTGTCACTATTTTCATTTGCTGTTATTGCACTTTCACATTTCAATTAGAGCTTATAGAGATTTTGCAAGATATAGTGGGGTATGTCTGCTTTTGATCAATTTTCACTCAAGGTTTAATGTATTGTGACAGGGGGTATATTAAATGTTTAATTTCAGAGTATTTTGTGTTTTATCAAATGCCATGTTTCAATAAAAATGTTATTTTAAATGGATATGACTGCAATATTTGTAACCCTGAAATTAATATTGTGATGCAGTGAATATATTGTCACACATTCAACGGAAAAAACGAACGAGTGATGCCACAAATTAGCTACAGTATTTATCCACACTCAGTCCTCAAGTACACCACCAGAGGTCTGAGCTCAGTGGAAGCTAAGGGGGGACATAAATGTGACGCATGACTAAGTTGATAAAGGCTAATGACATATTATATTCAAAGAGTAGAACTAGAAATATTGCCTACGCCCCCTCCCACTTTGCAGTGGAAAGCGAGCTGAAACCGGTTCACAACTGGTTGGCACCGACTGGTACGGGGTAGAGAGGAGGGGCTTGGGGCGACGTGGGGAGAACTGCGCATCTCGCACTACGTACGCACTGCAGGTTTGACATTTCCGGACGCCGACGGCAACATTGTCATTGACGGCAAGAAACAAGGTGGATGGCGAAAAACTGCATAGTGGTCTACGTGTAAATCTAGTGAATTATCTTAGTAGATGGCTACACTTTGGTTGCTGTGAGTAGTCAAGTTTTAGTACAAAGCCAGCCAACTACTTTTGCTAGCATTAGCCAAGTCAGTACAGCTAGCTATCTTGCTTCATTTTCGGAGAGTTTGCTAGCTACCTAACGAGTAAACGGAGTACTGATTTTAGCTAAACACAATTATTACTCAATTGCCGCGCTTGCTAGATAGGTAGTTAACGTTTTGTTCAGCTAACAGTTCGCTAGTTGGTGTAGTGACTGACTTGTTTCTTGTAGCCTGTCACCGGCAAAATGACTGTCTTTGAACTGAATCAAGTCATCGGTCCCTAACTAACTTCAAAGCCTTCAAAGCCAGGTAAGGTATGTTATGTGCCGTGTGCATGACATTTGACCACCTTTTCAATAGCTAGAGGTAGCTAGTTTTTGTATTCAGTTGGAACTGATGTAGCCGTATTATAGCTTAATGGCTGTAGCGAGTCTCTAAAAAAACATTGCATCATTATGTTGACATGCGAATGTAACTGGTATAGCTATTCACCCTCTCACTGTAGTTGGGGCTGTAAACAAACCGCGACAAGACGGCAAAAGAAGGGAAGGAGGCGCTCGCATCGCTCCTTCAGGATTCATCCACTGCATCAGCATCAAAGATGGAGTTGGCACTGGTAAATTAGTAGATACAAATGTATACATGAACACTACGTAGTCCACAGGCATTGTCTTTGTTTATATACAAGCGACCTAACCTGACTGACAGCTAGTAGTAGTAGTGGATCGAATGGGAGTGCATGACAGTAGGGGGCAATTCCATGTTAACAGAGTGACAATCAGTCTCAGATTTTTCAGATTGCTAAAAATCTTAACAATTCGCCTAATTTAGTGTTTTTTTTTAAACCATCTAAACCGCTGTGAAATATATTTCCATAACCAAAATATAGTTGTTATATCTGTTTGAAGCTGGTGTACAAAAGTAAAGACGCAAAAACAAAACTTAAGAACAGGAAGCATAGAAATAACGCACATAGAGCAGATCTACTTCTTCTTAGACTTGCTTTCAAGGAGAATGACAGATCTATAACTCAATATCTGTGAATTTGGTCTTCACCCAAAAGGTAACATACTGCAGCTTTAAAATGTATGTCAAATAAAAACCATACAACTCTGCACAATGACTACTTTTAACAATTTCCACTTTGCAGATGCAAAGTTTGGTAACAGAATGATAGCACAAACCGTCATTCTGTTACCAAATGTTGCATCTGCACAGTTCAAGTAAAATAGTTTTTGTAAAATGCTCCACCTTACATTTTCTGCAAAGATTTGGTTTGAATACCTGGGGTCATGGGCAGGATTTGACTATATTCTCCAGAAGTAAGGAGTTGAAATCTACAAAAGTACATTGAGGTGAGGCCAACCCCCTTTTATGTTCTACAGGCAGCCCCTCATTGGTCATTGTTGTCTGTTGCCATGGCATTCTTTAGAAAAGGGACATCTTTTTTTGTAATGATGACAATAATGGGTTGTGAGCCTAAGCCTGTGACTTGGGGGTAAAATAGGCTGCAATAGACTGAGAAAGTTGTATTTTCGGTGCAAACATTGTAATATTCTACTACAATAATTTGACATTGGTGATGTCATCCTGGCCTGGGGAAGACAGTGTAGTGCACACAGGCAGAAAGTCACACATTCATTTGCATAAACAGACTCCCACCACCATCCAATTCTCAGTGACCCATATTTAGTGTCTCTCACACACACACACACACACACACAGACAGACTCACACACACACACACACACACAGTCTAAATCACACACACAGCGACACACAGCCACTGCATGACTCATACATCGCATTTCATAGAGATGAAATTTGACAGAGAGCGATTTAGATTGGAGGAGAGAGCAGCGCAATGCTGTTGTGTGTGTGTATGTACGAATCAACGAGCAGAGAGAGAGAGAAACCAATAGAAGCCTGTGGATGAAGCTGTGGCTGGGGAGGGGGGGTGAGAAGAGAGGTAGCAGCAGAAAACGATTGTGTGTTTGATCAAGAGAGAGGGAAGCGAGAGATGGAGATGGCTTATTTTGTAATATGCTGTTCGTAGCAGCAGCACAGAGAGAGAGAGGTGATAGAGGGAGACATGCAACAGAAACAGGATTCTCAAGGAGGCAAACCCTCCAGCATCTTGGGAAAGGTAGGGAGGATAGCCAGTGGCCTGTGTGTGTGTGTACTGTCAAGTGCCAGTGTGGATGCTTTTTCTGTGCTATGCTGTTGTGCATTTGTGTCTACGTGCTTTTAAAAAGAATTGTTCATCACCATGATTACAGTATTTGAGATCAGGCATCATCCGCCTCTCCGCATCTATATGTCTTTGTGTCTGTGTGTGTGTCTGTCATCTGTCTTTGTGGCCATGTGTGTTTCAGATTGACTGTTTAATAGTCACATGTACAGGATTGCAGGTGTGATTGCAGGGTACAGTGAAATAAAACAATGAAAATGGTCATAAAAAACTATAGAAATAGCACTATATACACGATACAACTGTAGCAGTGATGAATAAATACATGTCCATTGAGGCAGAGGGGGTGGGGGATGACCATTGGGGGAGAAGCAGGCAGACTAAATGACCATTGGGGGAGCAGCAGGCAGACTAAATGACCATTGGGGGAGCAGCAGGCAGACTAAATGACCATTGGGGGAGCAGCAGGCAGACTAAATGACCATTGGGGGAGAAGCAGGCAGACTAAATGACCATTGGGGGAGCAGCAGGCAGACTAAATGACCATTGGGGGAGCAGCTGGCAGACTAAATGACCATTGAGGGGATGTGGGGACCAAGTGAAATAAAATAATACATATTAACAACTGCAACAGTGATGAATATCATTGGGGTGGGGGCAGAGCAAAAGTCAGTTGAGGAGGTGGGGGGAAAATGTCCATAGGGGCAGTAGCAGGGGGGAGGGGTTAGTAGGTAGCTAACTTGTGGTGGCTATTCAGCAGCCTGATGGAATGGGGGTAGAAACTATTGGCCAGTCTGTTAGTTTTAGCCATGCTGCTCCTGTACTGCCCGCATCTGAGTGATGGAAGCGGGGGAGAACAGGGCATGGCTCGGGTGGCTGAGGTCCCTGATGATCTTCTTGGCCTTCCTGTGACACCTGGTGTTGTATGTGTCCTGGAGGGCAGACAGTGTGCACCCAATGGTGCGTTTGGCTGCATGTGTCACCCTCTGAAGTGCCGCGGACCGCGGTGGAGCTGCAGTACCAGGCTGTGATGCAGCCCGACAGTATGCTTTCGATGGTGCTCCTGTAGAAAACTGTGAGGGCCCTCTGGGACAGGCTGAATTTCTATAGCATCCTGAAGTTGAAGAGTCGCTGTTGTGCCTTCTTCACCACGGTGTCCGTGTGGTTTGACCATTACAGCTTTTCTAAAATGTGTACACCAAGGAATTTGAAGTTATTGACCGTCTCCACGGCGACCCCGTTGATGAGGATGGGGGCGTGTCCAGCCTGGTTCATCCTGAAGTCCACAATCAGCTCCTTTGTTTTGCTGACGTTGAGGGAGAGGTTGTTTACCAGGCACCACGCCGTCAGAGTGCCTACCTCCTCCCTGTAGGCCGTCTCGTTGTTGTTGGTAATCAGGCATACTACTGTCGTGTTCTCAGCGAACTTGATGATGGAGTAGGAACTGTGTGAGGCCACGCAGTCGTGGGTATACAGGGAATACAGGAGGGGACGCACCCTTGTGGGGCCGCCGTGTTGAGAATCAGTGTCGAGGAGGTAATGTTGCCTACCTTCACCACCTGGAGGCGGCCCTTCAGGAAGTCCAGGACCCAGTTGTATAGGGAGGAGTTCAGACCCAGGTCCGTGAGCATTGTAATGAGCTTATAGGGCACTATGGTATTGAAGGGCGAGCTGTAGTCGACGAACAGCATGCTCACATACGCATTCCTTTTGTCCAGAGGGGTAAGGGGAGTGTGCAGTGCAATTGTGTATGTATGTACGTGCGCCTGTGTGTGTTGGTATTTATCTGTGTGTGTCGTCCCCCGTGTTTGTCTGTCAGACGTGTGAATAATGATAACGCTGAGTCTCCGTGTGATTCGCCGTGACAGCTCCTCTGTTTGTGTGTCGACTGTCTGCACACATCTCCATCACCACTGGTTGTGTGGGCGCTCGCCTGTGTCCTGTGGCTGTCGTTGCAATTTGTTGTATCTGTGTGTACTTGTGCATACATCATGAACATCTTTCCGTACTGTGTATAGCCTTTTAAGGCATTGTTTGTGTTTTCACAAACAGAATGTGCGGTGTAAACTGTATTGCCTGCCAGCATGTGCGTGCATGTAGCACCAGTCACAAATAAAAGGACATGTTGAAGTGTGCGGTGGGTTTCAGCATTACTTATCCGTCATCCTCATTTTCTCACCCTCTTCTCTCCTTCCGTCTCTCTCTCTTCATGCCCCCCAGGCGCACCCAGCTCTCAAGGCCTTCATGTGTGGCTCACTGAGCGGCACCTGTTCCACGCTGCTCTTCCAGCCTCTGGACCTGGTCAAGACGCGCCTGCAGACCCTGCAGAACAACATGAAGCCTGGGTATGTAGTGGAGCTCGGCGATACTGATAAAAATCCATATCGCGATACATATTAAATATATTAAATAATGATCAATTATTATTTGGGGAGGTGCACAGTTACTCTCCATTAGCATCCTTTATACACCATGTCAAAGAAATTGCCAGAATATATTATCCTAAGTTATTTGGTTACCAGGTGATCCAGCATATGGTTTAAAAGATGATATAACGCTGCTACAGAAAGAGACCTGTATTTTAAACATTCATTTAGTTATGTATTTATTTCTTATAAAGACATGAAAGACTGATTTAAAATGTAATAGTATTTCAAACTAAGTTCAAATCCATTAGTCTATTGGTGTTTGGTAATGCAGCAAATGATTTGCTCCAAACACAATCAAAATGCAGGCCTATAACTTTTTGCTCAGCTTTATTACAATACATACCGATGGCGAGTTGAAGTCGATGGCTGAAACACTGCAGCCTCGTCCATCCATTTAGGTTGGTGGCTTTCGCGATGCTTGCCCCACTGTCCGTTGTGATACAAATCCTGCTTCTCCTCCGGCTGATCCCAGGCTGCTAGCGAGTCCCCCAGCCCCTGTGCCCGTATCTCCCCAGTGTGGTCCTCTGGAAAGTAGGCAGTCTTCAAGCACCTGCTGCGCAGCTTCCAGTCGGCATCGATGTAGTGCAGTGTCAATGACATGTAGGGCTTCACCGTCCTACTGGACCACATGTCAGTTGTTGTGGCGAAATAGTGCACCTGTTTCGGCTCCAATGCCATTTTGGCATGACATTTCTCGTACATTTTGTATTTCTTGTCCAGATTGTTTACCATCTTCTTGAAACCACTCTGTTCAACTGTTGAATTTGGGGCCATGTCTTTTGCGATGTGGTACGTTACGGCATCTGTCATTTGATTCCATTGGTTAGTGTGTGTTGCATGGTGAGTTGCGTGTGCAAACAATTCCGTATTGGGTTGTTGTCCCTGGGCATTGCTCTTGTTATGACTAGGGTTGTTACGGGGACCATATTACCGCCACACCGGCAGTCTCGAGTCATGACCGCAGTCAAAATCCACGTGACCATTGAGTCACGGTAACTAGGCTCCAAAACGGCGCTCTGATGCCGCTGATGGTCGTTAGTAGCCTACCAAACTTGCTAACGGCGGCCGGCTTCATTGTCCCTTTAAATCACTCTGTTCTTCTGAAATAGGCTACATTGTCTTCAGATCATAATGTTTCTATAGACCTGCCTAAAATAAATAATGGATTTATTGTAATGCTGTAAGCTATATTAAATTGATTTATTAGACTTAAAAATATATAGATGTTCAAAAGATCTGCATCAGTGGCTTGTAGGCTATGGGTGGAAGCCTGAGATGCTAAACATGTTTATGTTAATTAACGGTCAGTTACCGTTAGACAGGCAGTTATTTGCATGACAATCACCTGCTGACCAAATTTCATGACGCTTGTTGGCCTCTGCTTAATTTTTCTTCGCCATGCGTTCGTCATGCTGTATTGCATGCCTGGGTTTCAAATGGTGGAATACAATAAGTTGTTGGTGTTACCTCGAGTGGTTGTTATAGTTATGTGACAGTTCAAGCACATCACCTCACTCTGCTCAATGTCACTAGGTTGAAAACCAAAATAGGCCCCAACAACAGCATCCTTCTTTGGCAGTAATTGTTCTTGGATTTCTGGGACTGCAGTTTCTTTGTCTCTATTCATTTTCCCCCTGCTAATGAACGAGGCTACTCACAACATCACTTCAGAGAACTGCCATCAACGGGTGTGGGAAGCATGGGATGAAACACGTCTCTGATTGGCTGCTGTAGTCTTTGTTCAAATGAAAGGGCATAGATGAGTGTTGAGCTCTGGGAGTACCAGGCTTTTTTCTATTCCGTTTGCTTTCATATATGCCACGCCGCTCCGTAGTCTATTCTTTATGCACACAGGAACATTGTGTAATTGCCGATATTCTCAAAATTGCTTCGGTGAGTTAGAAATGTCGGTGTCGGTAATTCTCGGTTTATCGTCCCAGCTCTAGTCTGCAGGACTCACGTACACAGAAAGAGCCAGAGACACGCGCACGCGCATGTATACTTGCATACACACCGATACAAACACAGAGAGACACAATTCAGTGTAGAATCCCTCTTCAGTAGCTGTCAGACAGTGTGAATCCCCTCATTTGACCCATATATGCTAATTAGACACACTTCCATGCTAACAACTCCTCACTAGAATTTACCCCCAAAGACATGTGTTGGGCACATATCTACAGGTGTGCACACCTGGTAGGAATCTGTCTTTGTAGACTTTTGCTTGTTTTTAAGTATTCGCTCTCTAAGCTTAATGAATGTTGTGTGTGTGTTTAACCATGTATTTATCTCCTGTCTCTCAGAGCTCCTAAGGTGGGGATGATGACCGTGCTTATCCAGGTCATTCGCACAGAGAGCTTCCTGGGCCTGTGGAAGGGAGTGTCACCGGTGAGTGTCTACTCTAAGCAGTCTGGCTACCCTGTTCGTCTTGTGGTTGTACTTTCCCTATTTTAACACAGTCGGTCTACGAAGTCTGGCTTAGTGTATCACTTTGGTTCTTAGTGAATCTTTTTCTAAGAACCAGACATTCTTAGTAGATCACATCACTCTCCAAAAACGACAGGACTTTGTTTCCAACTGTGTTTTCTTTTGTGTGAACAATAGCGGCGGTGCATGAAGACGTGTACTTACCACAAATGCCTCGTTTGTTCAGGTCGCCGTATTGTACGTTGCTCTCCTTGACTCTTTTATTGTGTCGCCATTGGCACAGTATACATGATCCCAATTCTAGCTCCAAGACGGTGGCAATTTGAAAACCAGAAAAAGTAGATTGTGCTGATTTATTGCCATTGAACCATGTAGCGCGCCGTAGTTTTAAAAACTCAGTGGATAGTGCTAAAACAATGACGTCATATCTGAATTCTTTATGCACCTTCGCCATTGTAAAGAAGGAAATGTCAACTTTGTGCTGAAATGATGAGTTTTTTCCTTACCGTCGAAAAGGAATTCGGCTTCAATCTAAATCTTGACCTCCGCTCCTCTCTGCTCTCCCTCCCCACTCGCTCTCTTTCTTCACTCTCTCTCTCCCAGTCGTTTGTGCGCTGCATCCCGGGCGTAGGTATCTACTTCTCTACCTTCTACTCCCTGAAGCAGCACTACTTCCAGGAGGGCCGGGCCCCTAACGCTGGGGAGGCTGTGCTGCTGGGGGCCGGGGCCAGGGCCGTGGCTGGGGTCTGCATGCTGCCTGTCACCGTCATCAAGACACGCTTCGAGGTGAGAGCTTCTTCTCTGTGTTGTGAATGGGGATCAACAAAAAGAGAAGATGGAGAGGGGGAAGGAACTGGGATTAAGGGATGGTTGAGTGAGAGAGGTTGTTACAGCTATATGAGGATGGAATAAGACTGAGGGAATGGTGTGGGATGGGAGAGGAGGTGGAGGGAGAGGAGCAAGGATGGAGGGGTGGTTCAGTGAAGGAATAGAGGTGAGGGTTGCTAAAGCCTTGTATGTTTAGGATAGATTAGGAGGAAGATGGGCATGAATGGATGGAAAAAGGGGTGAAAGGATGTATGAATTAAGAGGAGGAATGGTTCAGAAGGTGTACGAGAGGAAAGGAAGAATGAAGTCAGGAAGAAAACAAAGGAGGAAGGGTTGGTGGTTCAGTAATAGCATTGAACAATCACTAGCAGACAAGGCTGGGACATTTCTGGTGTCTGTGGGCTGGAGATGGAAGGTAGAATTAGAGAGAGGATGATGGTAGTATTAGCAGCCTGCTACTGTAGAGAGAGAGGGAGGAGATAAAGGGAGAAGAGAAGAGAGAGAGGGAGGGAGAGAGAGAGAGGAGGTTATCTGGTGGGAGAGCTGATTGCCTTGGGAACTAAACGCTTCTATCTGCATTTGAATAAATGCTGTCATGTTGGTTTTATAAGGACTGAGGATCTAGCTGTGCATAGCGGATGTGTCAAGACTACAAATGTAACTGTGTCGCCTGCAAGCTTCTTCATCTGTATGACTATGATGTCTCATCTATTTATTAATGACGCTCCATTGGGTTTCAGACAGTGTGGTGGATATCTATCTGGTCTACTGTTTAAATGTTGCTATTTTTTTATTTTTTTAAGTTCTCATTTACAACTGCGACCTGGCCAAGATAAAGCAAAGCAGTGCGATTAAAAACAACAACAACACAGAGTTACATATGGAATAAACAAAACGTACAGTCAATAACACAATATAAAATCTATATACAGTGTATGCAAATGTAGTAAGTTATGGAGGTAAGACAATAAATAGGCCATAGTGCAAAATAATTAAAATGTAGTATTAACACTGGAGTGATAGGTGTGCAGAAGATGATGTGCAAATAGAGGATGGATATAGGTCTGTAACAGTTTGGATCTAGAGTGTCACCCCCTTTGAAGAGGGGGATGACTGCGGCAGATTTCCAATCTCTGGGGATCTTAGACGATATGAAAGAGAGGTTGAACAGGCTAGTAATAGGGGTTGCGACAATTTCGGCTGGTGGCCGGAGTAGGGGTAGCCAGGTGGAAAGCATGGCCAGCCGTAGCAAAATGCTTATTGACATCGATTATCGTAGATTCATCAGTGGTGATAGTGTTTCCTAGCCTCAGTGCAGTGGGTAGCTGGGAGGAGGTGCTCTTATTACTCAGTGCAGTGTCCCAAAACTTTTTGGAGTTAGTGCTACATGATGCACATTTCTGTTTGAAAAAGCTAGCCTTTGCTTTCCTAACTGATTGTGTATATTGGTTCCTGACTTCCCTGAAAAGTTGCATATCGCAGGGGCTGTTCGATGCTAATGCAGTACGCCACAGGATGTTTTTGTGCTGGTCAAGGGCAGTCAAGTCTGGGGTGAAACAGGGGCTATATCTGTTCTTAGTTCTGAATTTTTTGAGTGGGGCATGCTTATTTAAGATGGAGAGGAAAGCACTTTTAAAGAACATCCAGGCATCCTCTACTGACGGAATGAGGTCAATATCCATCCAGGATACCCGGGCCAGGTCAATTAGAAAGGCCTGCTCGCTGAAGCGTTTTAGGGAGCGTTTGACAGTGATGAGGGGTGGTCGTTTGACCGCAGACCCATTACGGACGCAGGCAATGAGGCAGTGATCGCTGAGATCATGGTTGAAGACCGCAGAGGTGTATTTAGAGGGTAAATTAGTCAGGATGATATTTTTTGTATTTATTTTTCATGATATCTATGAGGGTGCCCATGTTTACGGATTTAGGGTTGTACCTGGTAGGTTCCTTGATAATTTGTGTGAGATTGAGGGCATCTAGTTTAGATTGTAGGACGGCCGGGGTGTTAAGCATATCCCAGTTTAGGTCACCAAGCAGTACAAACTCTGAGGATAGATGGGGGGCAAGCAATTAACATATGGTGTCCAGGGCACAACTGGGGGCTGAGGGGGGTCTGTAGCAAGCGGCAACAGTGAGAGACTTATTTCTGGAAAGGTGGAATTTTTAGAAGTAGAAGCTCAAACTGTTTGGGCACAGACCTGGATAGTATGATAGAGCTCTGCAGGCTATCTCTACAGTAGATTGCAACTCCGCCCCTTTTGGCAGTTCTATCTAGATGGAAAATGTTGTAGTTCGGAATGGAAATTTCTGAATTTTTGGTGGCCTTCCTAAGCCAAGATTCAGACACTGCTAGAACATCAGGGTTGGCAGAGTGTGCTAACGCTAGTTGTGTATTGAGTTAGTATTCAGTCAGTGGAGGCTGCTGAGGGGAGGACTGCTCATAATAATTCCGGCCATTATTATGTGCCGTCCTCCCCTCAGCAGCCTCCACTGTATTCAGCGTTGGGGTCAATTCCATTTCAATTCAGTCAATTGAAATGGAACCGACCCCAACCCTAGATGTATTCCAGAGTGGGCGGTATAACTAGGTGAGCTAGTGTATAATGTGGTGTATTACTGTGCGTGTTTTGCAGAGCGGACGGTACAACTACGTGAGCGTACTGGGAGCTCTGAAGAGCGTGTGTGAGACGGAGGGACCCAGGGCTCTGTTCTCTGGGCTGACGGCCACACTGCTCCGAGACGCCCCTTTCTCTGGCATCTACGTCATGTTCTACAGCCAGGCCAAGAGGTCCCTGCCACAGGGTAAGAGAAACCCATTCGTCTGCCTTAAGGATACAGTTGTCTATGTGAGAGGAGGGGGAGAGCGAGAGACCACAAAATGTCACACCGACACACTGAATAGTCAAGTGTGTTATTTCAGCAAGATTTATTTACATTGGTGTATGTTAGTGTAAACGGCTATTAAACGCCATGTTGGGGTATTGCTTGCACTGAATTCTGAGTAATCCAGAATAATGACTTGTGTTTTCTATTAGTGCCTATGTAGGTCTCACATTCTCTGTGCGGTCTCTTCCCTCAGAGGTGAGCTCCTCCCTCTATGCCCCGTTGGGGAACTTTGGCTGTGGGGTGATGGCCGGAGTCCTGGCCTCTGTGGTCACCCAGCCAGCTGACGTGGTCAAGACTCACATCCAGGTCAGCCCCTCCCACTGGACCACCAAGGAAGCCATTCGATACATCTACACGGTGAGGCCTGAATCTTAATGAAAATATACAGTACATTATTCATTTCCTGTGTGTAATGTACCGTTCTTGGTCTTCCTGTTTTTCCCATTCTGAGGGTACTTTATTCCATGACATATAGCTATGTATTTGAAGCACTTGTTATTGAATGTACATTTTCCTCCAAAAGCAACTGAACATCTCTTCTTGCACACACTATTCTATTTACCAACTGAACAGTGATTAAACGCTCCTCTTCTATCTCCTTCAGGAGCATGGTCTGAGGGGTTTCTTCCGTGGGGCTGTGCCTCGCTCTCTGAGGAGGACTCTGATGGCAGCCATGGCCTGGACCGTCTACGAACAGCTGATGGCCCGCATGGGACTCAAGTCCTGAGGAGAGAGGGATAAACTGATAAAGGAGGAATGACGTGGGGACTTGGTTTTATACAAAGCAGCAGTTTGAAGGAGAAGAAAGAGAGGAGGATGTGAAGGAGGAGGGAGAGAGAGGAGGTGTAGAGACAGTATCACTGCAACTAGTTAGGGAAAGAAAGAGGTGGGTGTCGGTGGCATGGAAGAGTGAAAGGTGTGCACGTGTGTGTATTTTACATGCTGATGTTTATGAGAGAGTTATTGTGTATGTTTGATGTATGTCCTTACACTCTTATGTCAACCCTGACCTTAAATGACATTCCCTTACTGCTGAGAAGTGAACTGATCCCTCTCCGAGTGTGGAGACCATTGAGATCTATCTATTTCTATGGGGGAGACCATAGGGATCTCTTTAATTATATTTCTATGGGGGAGACCTTAGAGATCTATCTAATTCTATGGGGGAGACCCTCTCAGACTGGGGAGACCATAGAGAATGATCTAATTCTATTTCAATGGGGGAGACTCTCTCAGACTATGACTACTGTGGTTTAGCTCTGGATACCACTCCAGTGACAGAGACTGTCGCCGACTGTCACCTATTGTCACTGTCTGACTGTGACTAACGTCTAGGTGTCTCAAACACTCCCACTCCCAAGATGAAACAGCAGCTTTGATTTAGTTACCTCAGCAAGAGGTTATCCGCTGGCTAAAGGTATAGTGGACTGGACAAAGCAACCCTGCGCCATAACCATGCAATTTATTTACAAATGACAGGCAGACTACATTAACAGCACAGTGATTATTGTGACCTGTCGACTGACTGAAGGAAATACGATATTTATTGACTGACTGACTGATAAAATATTTATTACGAGCTTGGACAATCAAGACAATATTGCTGTGCATTGTAGCAAAAGACTAGGCTGATATTTTCAATACTGCAACTGCACAATTAGCTACTAGCAACTTGGCATTGGCATACTTTGCCATATTAAAATAGTGTACAGTAGGTGTGCTCTATACCCAATTCAACTGGGATAAAATGTATAGTGCATTCCATTCTGGTTGCACTGTAATAGATCAGATGTGCTTTACCTAACCAGTAATGATAGTCAATCCCAGAGCCATAGATGGATAATTGGCAGGTGGTCAATCCCATTGGAACACAGACAATGCAACTCTGAGCCACCTTGGGCTGTAGCATTGTGAGACAATAGTCAATATCGCTATCATGAATATGAAGCTTCAGCGCCACTGTATTACATGGGCCGGATTCAGTAGGCACAAAAAGGAAGCAAACCGGAGGGACTAGCTGATCTTGTCCAATAAGAAAGGTAAAATGTTTTTGTTTCTCGTTGCATCAGTGATGCACAGCCATGGTCCTGGATGGTCTCTGTTATTAGTTTTGTAAATAAATAGGCCTATGTATTCAGTATTGAGAGTAGTTCATTTTTAACATGGAAGCCCATATACGTGTATATTTCTTAACCCGCGGTGGCCAGTGTGCCATGTCATGGATATAATTTTTTTGTCCGTTTTAAAGAGATGTGTTATATTGAAAAGTGTTATTGTACAGATTCAAGATATACACTGAGTATACAGAAACATGAAGACCACCTGCTCTTTCCATGACATAGACTGACCAGGTGAATCTAGATGAAAGCTATGATCCCTTATTGATGTCACTTGTTAAATCCACTTCAATCAGTGTAGATGAAGGGGAGGAGACAAGTTAAAGAAGGATTTTTAAGCCGTGAGACAATTGAGACATGGATTGTGTATGTGTGCCATTCAGAGGGTGAATGGGCAAGACAAAAAAATGTAAGTGCCTTTGAACAGGGTATGGTGGTAAGTGCCAGGCGCAACGGTTTGTGTCAAGAACTGCAACACTGCTGGGTTTTTCACGCTTAACAGTTTCCCGTGTGTATCAAGAATGGTCCACCACCCAAAGCGACATCCAGCCAACTTCACAACTGTGGGAAGCATTGGAGTCAACATTGGCCAGCATCCCTGTGGAATGCTTTCAACACCTTGTAGAGTCCATGCCCCGACGAATTGAGGCTGGGGGTGGGGGTGCGCAACTCAATATTAGGAAGGTGTTCCAAATGTTTGGTATACTCAGTGTATATAGTCTATTAAGAGCCCAATGGAAGCTTCTAGGATCAGTGATGGCTGATCGAATAGTAAATGGATGCCTGTCTGCCACGGTCACGTGACTCACTGTCTGTAGGCGCGAACCATTTTCATGAACGGGATGGTGTACCTAATAAACTGGTGTATTTTGTCTGAGTCATTGAGAGGGGAAACACTGAGTTAAGCCTAGCTCAATGTCAGTCAGTGAATGCACTGTAGAATTCAACGCACATTCATTAATTCAAGCCCCTTAGCGGCTGGTAAAAGGACTGGAGTGATTGAAGGTTCTGGCGAATTGGGAGTTCTTCAGGCTTTGTCTGTGTGTTTTTGTGTTGTCGTAACACAACTCTTACCACCAAATTGTTCTGTGTCGTAACATTTTTGCCTTGGCGATTATCATCACCATCAACATCACTATTGTCCTTGATATTGTGACTATACAGTGTATATGGTCTGTTGTTATTGTCAATATTTTGTCTGTGTGTATGAGTTTGCTCAGACCGATGCTGTGCCTGTTTTTTGTTTTTAAGTGAATAAAATTCCCCCCATTTTTGTACAATCCCTGGTGTTTAGTGTATTCAATCTTTGCCTAGATTAACTTCAACATTGGTTCATCATGTTATCATCTTTTTGTGGGTCTCTTTACGTTGAGCTGCTGTATTTTCTGGCTCAAACCTCAGTAACCCTCCAGGGGCTGTACTACAAAGTTGATCAAGGAGTTAGCCAGCTAACTTGCCAAAATATTCTGATAACTTCTTAAAGTTTGTATTAAAACAAGCTTGAAATGGGGTATGATCGAATTGATTCAACAAATGAACACATATCTAAATTGAGCTTTTATAATGCTAAATGACTTAAATGTAAATATAAATAATGAACCTGAAGATCAGTAGTTATTTCTGGTTGCTTATCAAAGTTAGCTGGCTAACTCATTGATCCTAATTTGTAGTATAGCCCTCTGGTCTCTCCAAAGCAACGCCATGTTAACATAACAGACAGTGACAGGCTATAGCTCATGTCCTCAGAACACCGGGGTCCATGGGTCCTGAGGAAGGGACAGGCACTGCACTAGACAGCCCCACAGCTGACTTTCCCTGATGTGGGGAGAGGAGGAACAAACTCAGAGGTTGATGGACACATGCTGATATGCACAAGGACACAGTCACTAAGACTAAGAGGTCAGGTAAACATATTCTTAAATGACCTCTTTGGCAAGTTAGTCCATTCATCTTAAAATAGCTAAGTGGGACAACCACATATCACAGTCATAGTAAGTACACTTTTCTTTCAGGTGAGGAGGGGGATTATTTAAGATACTCTTTGAAAAGGTAGGGTTTCAGGTGCTTTTGGAAGATGGGCAGGGACTCTGCTGTCCTAGCTTTAGGGGGAAGCTGGTTCCATCATTGGGTTGCCAGGACAGAGAAGACTGGGCTGAGCGGGAGCTGCCCTCCAATAGTGGTGGGAGGGTCAAGAGACCAGAGGTGGCAGAATGGAGTGCTCGGGTTGGGGTGTAGGGTTTGAGCACAGCCTGAATGTAGGGAGGGGCAGTTCCTCTTGCTGCTCCATAGGCAAGTACCATGGTATGGTAGTGGATGCGAGCTTCGACTGGAAGCAAGTGGATTGTGCGGAGGAGCAGGAGAACTTTGGAAGGTTGAAAACCAGGCGTGCTGCAGTGTTCCTCTCTTCTCTCTCCTGTCCTGACTGACTATGGATTTCATCCCAGGCAGGAACCGGCTGTAACTAATCCTGGTCTGAATTGATTTAATTTCAAAGCAGTGAAGGATTTTAAATTCCTTTTGAACATTGCCACATTGGATAATGTCTTAATTTGCATCCCTATTGATGAAATGGTATCAAAATATTCAAAGATATAAGTACCTCAAAATGGCAACCTATAATTTTACTGACATAAATAGACTATAAAGCCGTTCAATCAATCATTACTATATGGGCGTCCTGGCATGAACTTTACAGTATTTAATTATAGTTTTCACACCCATAGTGTACATTTAACTGAATTTGGAGTAACAACTGCTGCCCATCACAATTGATGCCCTTTCTCAAAGAACTTTAGTCTCAAATGATTTTACTACCATCTATCGACCTTTTATTGAATTGCATCTACTACTAATCCTGGAGAAGGAAATGGAAGGTGATTGGTGGAATTTACAGTATATAAAAACATCACTTCCGTTTACCTCTCTCTTTTACCGTGAAGTACAGAACTCCATACGGCGTTGTCTCGTGGTGAGATAACTATTTACTATTTTCTTTAGATAAAAGTTGCGGAGACAAATACTAAAGCCATGTTACAAACAACTATGAAATTGTGTTTGAATGTATCCCATATTTGTAAAAATACAACCACTGTAAATAGCGAATTACACGTTAGACAGCTAGGCCAGAAGCCATGTAGCAACTGCTAACCTTAGCACAAGTAGCTAACTAGCCATGCGTGCTCATGAAATCCATTGAGGAAGCTGGATACTAATAACTAAAGTAACCAACATCCATAGATGCCACCAGACTAGTTTCACACATGTATCAACTGGGTGTAATGCTTTTTTGCAACATATTTTTTATATATTAATTGGTCAGCAACATTGCATCTAACTGGGGTTAGTGGAGTAAATTTGGTGGTTACAACCTCTTCCTGACATACTCATGTCGATGTATACGTTGAGATCAGATGTCTAAGGAACTGTAACAATATTTTATGATTTCATCATTGTAAATTCTGTTATTGGAAACGGATGCCAAGGCCCCCTATGGCGAGGGCCTGTATAAGTACACAATAATTATAAGCATTGCAGCTTTGATAGTTTGTTCAGCACACAATTAAAGCCCGGCACTGTGATGTTGGTGTTCAGGTGTCGGAAGTGTGCCAGAGTGTTCCGGCCAGGTTTTCGCTAACATCAGTAGGGCTGATGCCCCATGACTGGAGTTTGATAGTGACCTGAGCCACAATGACCCGTTAGTTTCAACCAACCATTCTCTGCTTCCCTAGCTTTATGCAACATCTCACCTGCCTCGTCTCTTTTTTCCCTGCAGCTTTTCCACATAACTCGTAACTTAGGAAAAGTGGTCACGATGTCCGGAGGTCTGGATGTGCTGCAGATGAAGGAGGAGGATGTGCTCAAGTTCCTGGCAGCTGGAACCCACCTGGGAGGTACCAACATGGACTTCCAGATGGAGCACTACACGTACAAGCGAAAGAGTGATGGTGAGTGGTGGAATATGAGATAAACTGACAAATAAGCAGGTATGATCTTAAGACTTCCGGAACTCGCACATATTATGACTGTTGAGGATGTGCAGGCTTTTGTTCCAGTCCTGCATTATCATACCTAATTCAACTATTCATGGTCTTGAGTCTTGACATGATACACTGAATCAGATGTGCTGGGCTGGAACAATAGCCTGCACACTAGTGTTTTAGGATCAGCATTGGGAGACCTCTGAAATTCACATTCCCCTTCTAAAAGCACTTGCTTTGTCCGGTTAGTGACTGGGTGAGTTGTCGTTGGAAGGGAATAGTAAAATCATCACTGTGGGTGAGATGGCAGTCAGAAACCGTAACTGACCTATCTCAATCAGTGATTGAACATCTGTCTTCCTAATATTTAATGTTTTTCTCTAGCTCAAAGATTTAACCAATAGATAATGATCCCAATGTAGGTGAAACACCCGTCTTCAGTCAGTTTTCACCAGTAATCGGTAGTCTTTTTCGTCATTGATTGTCCTGAGACAGGATAGCATGTGTATAGACATTATGGCTGTATGCATGTCGGATATCAACATGTAAATAATCATCAACAATAAATAATGTAACTGGTTGTCCCCTCAGGTGTGTACATCATCAACCTGAAGAAGACGTGGGAGAAGCTGCTGCTTGCTGCCCGTGCCATCGTGGCCATTGAGAACCCAGCTGATGTCTGCGTCATCTCATCCAGGAACACTGGACAGGTGAGATGCCCACTGCTAACTCACCTGACATATATTTAGGGCCCAGAGTTTCTCCTGGGTTATGTTCAGTAGGCGCAAAATGGAAGTGAGTGGTCTAAAGAGGAGTTTTTTTGTTTTTACTTGTGTGCCCTAATGAACATGACCTTGGTCAGCTCAGTTGGCCTGATGTAATTCGGAGTTGATTGTTGGGGACTAGCTAAAAAAAACAGCACACAATTAAAGCCTGGCACTGTGATGTTGGTGTTCAGGTGTCGGAAGTGTGCCAGAGTGACCCGGCCGGGTTTTCGCTAACATCAGTAGGGCTGCTGCCCCATGACTGGAGTTTGATAGTGACCTGAGCCACAACCAAGACATACCATATTACTGCTAAATTATATTCTTGACTGAGTCGCCTCCTGCTTGTTAGCCAATCCACTAACTCGTCTCCCCGTTTTTCTCCGACCAGAGGGCTGTGCTGAAGTTCGCTTCCGCCACCGGCGCCACCACCTTCCACGGTCGTTTCACCCCCGGAACCTTCACCAATCAGATCCAGGCTGCTTTCCGTGAGCCCCGCCTCTTGATCGTGACAGACCCCCGTGCCGACCACCAGCCCCTGACTGAGGCCTCCTACGTCAACATCCCCACCATTGCCATGTGCAACACTGACTCTCCCCTCAGATACGTGGACATCGCCATCCCCTGCAACAACAAGGTACAGACAGACCATAGACTACAGATGTATGTTCTAGTGGTCTCATATTATATATATATATAATAGTACAGAATACAATGACTTGAACAGGCTATCATATCAGTTTTGTCCCCAATGGTGTTTTCTCAAAGTGAAAGGGTAGATGGGAACTTCAGCTGATATCTTGGTCAACTGATGGAAATATGCAGCACACAATTAAAGCCTTTCACTGTCTGTCAGTGTTCAGGTGTCGGAAGTGTGCCAGAGTGACCCGGCCGGGTTTTCGCTAACATCAGTAGGGCTGCTGCCCCATGACTGGAGTTTGATAGTGACCTGAGCCACAACCAAGACCCCTACTGGGACTCTTCCTACCTAGGGAGTTTTCTTTGCACTTCCTCGTCAGTAGTTGAAGACGCCCTCCCATGTAGTCATGTTTTTACTGGGTATCAGTTAATCCACTAACCAATTCTACTAGTTTAGACTGATCAATTCTGTTAATGGCAGTCGTGTCTCTGTATGACTGACTGTTGCCGGTGCATATAATCATCAGTGACTTAGTATAAAACCCTATGTCTAACTGACTGTTGTCTGTTATGTTCCAGGGCCACCACTCTGTTGGTCTGATGTGGTGGATGCTGTCCAGGGAGGTGCTGCGGATGAGGGGCACCATCTCCAGGGAACACCCCTGGGAGGTCATGCCTGATCTCTACTTCTACAGAGATCCAGAGGAGGTAACTGACCTACTGGGACACTATGGTTCACACACTGTTTATACCATGGGTTTTCAACTCTGGTTGTGGAGAGCTGTGTGTTTGAGAAGGTTTTTGTTCTAGCCCTGCACTAATCGTTTGATGTAACTTAAACTAATTATGGTCCTTTGTCTGGACCACGATTAATTGAATCAGATGTGTTGGTGCTGGACTGGAACAAAAGCCTGCTCACCATGTAGCTATTCAAGAATGGAGTTTGGATACCTCGGAAATACACATTCCCCTTCTAAAAGCACTTGCTTTGTCCGGTCAGTGACTGGGTGAGTTGTCGTTGGAAGGGAATAGTAAAATCATCACTGTGGGTGAGATGGCAGTCTGAAACAGTAACTGACTCATCTCAATCAGTGATGGAACAACCTGAAGCAAAATATGCTTCTGATGTGGTTTTGGGAGTATTGTATGACTGCGCTAAAAATCTATATAGCTGTGGCGCCAGCTTACCTGAGCTCTCACGCAAATTGTGACATCTCATCCTTAACTTCTAACCTCTTCGTCCCGTTCCAGATTGAGAAGGAGGAGCAGGCTGCAGCCGAGAAGGCTGTTGGCAAGGAGGAGTTCCAGGGCGAGTGGACCGCCCCCACGGCCGACTTCGCCCAGCCCGAGGTGGCCGACTGGTCCGAGGGAGTGGCAGTGCCCTCTGTGCCCATCCAGCAGTTCCCTGCTGGCATTGAGGGTAAGAGCTTCACTGAGGGTAAGCGATGAATACACAGGAGTGGAGGCCACAAATGGAAAGGTGGATGGAGTGGCACATTTTGACAATTACAAAACCAAATGGCTACCTGAATATGTTTGACTCAAACTTTGTTTAATTCTCCTTTTCAGCCGCTGCACCTTCTAAGGCCCCAGCTACAGCTGAAGGCTTTGCTGGTAAGTTCTACTGAAAGTAAATTAGTAATTCCCCTTTTTTGCCCATCTAGGACCTAAAATGTCCTATATGACCAACACAGAGGGGTAGAGTAGTTCTCTCATAAACCTGTAGTGAAGACTCAAATCCTCACTGCGGATCCTGTCGGGAGAAACACAATTTATTGACTGTGGAAATGTCTGGACAATAAATGGTTTGATTGTATTCTCACACACTCATGATTGTCTTCCTACAGAGGATTGGAGTGCCCAGCCCGCCACAGAGGATTGGTCCGCTGCCCCCACCGCCCAGGCTACCGAGTGGGGTGGTGCCTCCGCTGATTGGTCCTAAGTGGTGTCAATCACTCCAGAGTCAAAAGCAGTGCTGTGATCAGTGATGTCAATAAACTTGGCAGATTGTTTTTTGAAACTTGTCAATTTTTCTTGGGATGAGGGTGATTACGAATACATGGGTTATTATATTGGGCTTTTCCCGTTGACATAGATTAAATTCTATCTACTCTGGTTTCTTCAGTTTGGCCCTCTTCAACACTGTTAACCACAGTCACAATGTATATACACTTAAATCTGAAATCCATACAAATGTTATATTGACTGTTCAGTTTACAATTGATATATAAAGCTAGAATCCTTAGTTGCTACATCCATTTTTGCACTTTAATGATGCCCATTTGATATTTGAAGAATGTGATTTATAAATGCCTCATGCGTTTAAACTGTTAATCCACTTTGTTATCGTTTCAATTAAGGACTCTAGCACTCCTGTGATGTTAATTGGCGCATAGCATATAGGTTGATTGTAGAAAGTTCTTGAAATATATTTTTTTTATCCAATTTGGCCTCATCCTTAAATATGTACGACTTGGGATGGCTAGATTATGGATCAGGCATATATATAGGCTACATTTAAATGACATCTATGTGCACTTGCCAAGCAAGAGAGGCTTTGTCAAGACTGATTTCACATTGTATGGCCACCTAATGCATTCTCGGGGTGAAAACATTATCACCCCAGATGGGACTCGAACCCACAATCCCTGGCTTAGGAGGCCAGTGCCTTATCCATTAGGCCACTGGGGCTGTTCTAGATACATTTGACGAACCCTCTCTATTTGAATGCTATGTGGGTGGCAAAAAAAAAAGTTGTTTTGTGGGAATGCCATTATCAAACATGCACGACAAAAACTGGGCTAAACCCAGAATTAAATTTGCATTTCGCATCTGATCCTGAAGTGAAGAAGAGGATGAACGCCGTTGCTAGGCAACACAAGCGTAATCCCCACACCGCAAGGAAATCACAGTCATATGTTTCATTAGCTAACGTTAGCTAGCTTGATACCCTTCGTTCACCTTACGTATTCATGCTATTCCTTCCAGGTTCTTTGACAGCGAAGAGGTGTCTTTTCTTTTCGTATCTGTTGGTTCACTGTTAGCTAGCCAGCCAGCTAAGCTAATTCCAGCTAGAAAAGTAGTTAACGTTAGCTAACGTAGCTAATTTCCCACTAACGTTAGCTAGTGTTGTTATAGCTATAATCAATTTATCCATACTGAACAGTGACATTATGCAAGAGTAACTGCTGTGCCGTCATGGTAAGTCTTACAAGTTAGCCTAATAGCTGCGTACTTGTTGGTTAGCTAAAAGTATTGCTATGTAGTTAACGTTAGCTAGTTAGCTTTCTAGCTTAATCAATGTAGCTAGCAAGCTACTTAGCCAGCTACCAAAGTATATTTCACCTATCTGTGAAATGTGACGAGGTTCATTTTAAAGTAATGGCAGTAAGCTAGTTTGACAAAGGATAACTGCTATAGCTACACTACATCTATTAAAACATGACTGTCTATCTGACCAAATATGCAAATATTGTATGATTTCCGCTTTAGTAAACAAATTGCCAGCTGTCATGTCCACAATAAGGATTCTCTTCCTTGTCACATCCATCCAGATTCTGTCCCGGGTGAAGCCAGCAGTAGGTGGAGAGGCTGCAGCTAGTGTCAGTGAGAAGAAGAAGAAAAACAAAGCCAAGAAGAGCCCTCGCCTGGAGGAATACCTCAACCAGAGAGACTACCTTGGGGCCCAAACTCTGTTAGAGGTAGCTAGATAGGAACTCATGTAGCTAGCTGTCATGTACAATCAGAAAATGAATGATGAGCAACTCTGTAATAAATGTGACTCAAGATATCATGTGATCTGTGAAAGTCCTGTGTCCTCTCAACATTCTCCTTCCTCAGTCTTGACATTGCTCTGTCTATAAGGTCTTTCCGTTTCCTTATTACAGTTGCATAGGGGTGTGTGAGAGAGAGAGAGAGAGAGAGAGAGAGAGCGAGAGCACTGTGTCCTATTGTTGATGTGTTGCTTTGTCTTCTTTCAGTTTCAGCGAGATGTTGGAGAAAAAGAGGAGCATGCAGACCTTTGGATTGGCTACTGTGCCTTTCACTTGGGTGATTACAAGAGAGCAATGGAGGTGTGTGTGTTCAGTTAAATTCATTCTTGTCTGAAAAAAAGCAATTTTTACAATGCTCTATGTGACACATATGTCAATTTATTTCCATGACAGGAGTACAGGACATTGACACTCCGGTTAGAAGAACCAGGGGAGGTGTGGGTGTATCTGGCCTGCACTTTGTTTTTCCTGGGGCTCTACAGAGAGGCAGAGGAGGCTGCAAACAAGGGTGAATATTAAGCTAAAATATTTTAGAATTGTTCCGTTTTTCATCCTCCTGCTTCTTGCTGTAGTCGATAAGGTATTCCCCCCTTTTTCCTTTAGCTCCAAAGTGTGCACTTCAGAATCGCCTGCTCTTCCACCTGGCTCATAAGGTCAGAACTGTTCCTTTTCTGTATTCGTTAATATGTTAATGTGTGTTTCTAATCTCTCTTTCTTTTTTGCTTCTGTACAGTTGCTAGTGCTGAGCGATTAGGGCTTTTTGAGGTCGTTTCGTTTCAATTATAAAAAAATAAGCATGGTTAAATGCACTATGCATTATGTGGGTTTTAATGCTGGAAGAACACAGAACAAAACAATTAGTAAAAGTCCCATGATGGTAGTGGCTGCCCATTACTGCTTATCAATTGTTAACCATAATTTTTTCAAATTACTTTAATAACATATTTCAGTTGTTGTGTATATTTGTTTGAGGCCTATTTGATGACTTTATTATTTAATTCCAAGTCATCATCTCATCTCTATAGAGCTGCTGACAAAAATTATTTTAGTAGTTCTTCAAAGTAAATAAGGTATACTTTTATGACTGCTGAATACCAACTATCAATCATAGATCATGTATTTTCAGGTACAGATAACTCACGAAGCAACTGCTCTCTATCCCTCTCGATCACACGTTCTTCTCTCTTCTCTCGGTCTCAGACCGGACAAGTAGGCGCGCAATGGATTATGGTCATTGTAGTTAATTACCACGTTTTCTGTACTAAACTATGTAGAATATTGGCCTTTTGGAAACTACAACTCCCTACTACATCATACAGTTCGGGCTTGATCTGAGTTATCTCTAGAGAAACTGCGCATTGCGCACAATGGAATTCAAATAATTGAACCGACATCAGTCAATTAGTTGTTTAAAAACTGAAAAATAACCGACATTTCGGTTAATCACTCAGCACTAACAGTTGCATAAAATCATGTTTTACACAATCCCCAAGTCCCAATACTTTTATTACCAAATACCACGGGGGGCCAGTATGAAAAATAAAATAGAAATCATGTATGCACTCACTAACTGTAAGTCGCTCCGGATAAGAGCGTCTGCTAAATAACTAAAATGTAAATGTAAATGTCGATGTAATTAGGATCCCCATTAGCTGTTGCAAAAGCAGCAGCTACTCTTCCTGGGGTCCACACAAAACATGAAACATGACATAATACAGAACATTAATAGACAAGAACTGCTCAAGGACAGAACTACATAAAAAATATAAACAACAAATTAAAAAAGGCACACGTAGCCTACATATCAATACCTACACACAAACTATCTAGGTCAAATAGGGGAGAGGCGTTGTGCCATGAGGTGTCGCTTTATCTGTTTTTTGAAAGCAGGTTTGCTGTTCATTTGAGCAATATGAGATGGAACAGAGTTCCATGCAATAATGCCGCTATATAATACTGTACGCTTTCTTGAATTTGTTCTGGATTTGGGGACTGTGAAAAGACCCCTGGTGGCATGTCTGGTGGGGTAAGTGTGTGTGTCAGAGCTGTGTGTAAGTTTACTATACAAACAATTTGAAATTTTCAACACATTAATGTTTCTTATAAAAATAAGAAGTGATGCAGTCAGTCAGTCTCTCCTCAATTCTTAGCCAAGAGAGACTGGCATGCATAGTATTTATATTAGCCTTCTGATTACAATGAAGAGCAAGACGTGCCGCTCTGTTCTGGGCCAGCTGCAGCTTAACTAGGTCTTTCCTTGCAGCACTCGACCACACGACTGGAAAATAATCAAGATAAGACAAAACTAGATCCTGCAGGACTTGCTTTTTGAAGTGTGGTGTCAAAAAAGCAGAGCATCTATTTATTACGGACAGAACTCTCCTCATCTTTACAACCATTGAATCTATATGTTTTGACCATGATAGTTTACAGTCTAAGGTAACGTCAAGTAATTTAGTCTCCTCAACTTCTTCAACAGTCACACCATTCATACCAGATTCATCTGAGGTCTAGAACTTAGGGAATTATTTGTTTTAGAGATGTTCAGGACCAGTTTATTACTGGCCTCCCATTCCAAAACAGACTGCAACTCTTTGTTAAGGGTTTCAGTGACTTCATTAGCTGTGGTTGCTGATGTGTATATGGTTGAATCATCAGCATACATGGACACACATGCTTTGTTTAATGCCGTGGCAGGTCATTGGTAAAAATAGAAAAGAGTAGAGGGCCTAGAGAGCTGCCCTGCGGTACACCACACTTTACATGTTTGACATTAGAGAAGCTTGCATTAAAGAAAGCCACTCGACTTCTATTAGATAGATAGCTCTGAATCCACAATATGGCAGAGGTTGAAAAGCCATCACACATACGTTTTTTCAACAACAGGTTATGGTCAGGCACCCAAAAATGTAACAGCACAGCTCCCACAATCTTCTTATTATCAATTTATTTCAACCAATCATCAGTCATTTGTGTCAGTGCAGTACATGTTGAGAGCCCTTCTCTATAAGCATGCTGAAAGTCTGTTGTTAATTTGTTTACAGAGAAATGGCATTGTATTTGGTCAAACACCATTTTTTCCAACAGTTTGCTAGGAGCTGGTAGCAAGCTTATAGGTCTGCTGTTAGAACCACTAAAGGCCGCTTTACCACTCTTGGGTAACGGAATTACTTTGGCTTCCCTCCAGGCCTGAGGACAAAGACTTTCCTCTAGGCTCAGATTAAAGATATGATAGATATGAGTGGCTATAGAGTCAGCTACCATCCTCAGTAGCATTCCATCTAAGTTGTCAATGCCAGGTGGTTTGTCATTATTGATCGATAACAATAATTTTTCCACCTCTCCCACACTAACTTTACAAAAAAACTTGCAATGCTTTTCTTTCATTATTTGTTTTTTAATGCATGAATACGATGGCTCACTGTTCGTTGTTGGCATTTCCTGCCTAAGTTTGCCCACTTTGCCAATGAAGTAAACATTAAAATAATTGGCAACATCAAATGTTTTTGTGATGAATAAGCCATCTGATTCGATGAAAGATGGAGTTGAATTACTCTTTCTGCCCATAATTTCATCAAGTACTCCAAAGTTTTTATCCCATCATTCTTTATATCATTGATCTTGCCTTCATAATATAAATGCAACATGCAACAATTTCAAAGATTTTACTGAGATACAATTCATATAAGGAAATCAGTCAATTGAAATAAATTCATTCGGCTCTAATCTATGGATTTCACATGACTGGGAATACAGATATGCATCTGTTGGTCACATATACCTTTAAAAAAGGTAGGTGCGTGGATCAGAAAACCAGTCAGTATCTGGTGTGACCACCATTTGCCTCATGCAGCGCAACACATCTCTTTCACATAGAGTTAATCAGGCTTTTGATTGTGCCCTGTGGAATGTTGTCCCACTCCTCTTCAATGGCTGTGCGAAGTTGCTGGATATAATAATAATAATATAATATGCCCTTTAGCAGACGCTTTTATCCAAAGCGACTTACAGTCATGTGTGCATACATTTTTGTGTATGGGTGGTCCCGGGGATCGAACCCACTACCTTGGCGTTACAAGCGCCGTGCTCTACCAGCTGAGCTACAGAGGACCACATGGGCTGGAACTGGAACATGCTGTTGTACTCGTTGATCCAGAACATCACAAACATGCTCATTGGGTGACATGTCTGGTGAGTATTTAGGCCATTGATAACTGGGACATTTTCAGCTTCCAGGAATTGTGTACAGATCCTTGCGACATGGGGCCGTGCATTATCATGCTGAAACTTGAGGTGATGGCAGCGGATGAATGGCACGACAATGGGCCTCAGGATCTCGTCACAGTATCCCTGTGCATTAAAATTGCCATAGATAAAATGCAATTGTGTTCATTGTCCGTAGCTTATACCTGCCCATACCATAACCCCACCACCACCATGGGGCACTCTGTTCACAACGTTGACATCAGCAAACCACTCGCCCACATGATGTCATACACTTGGTCTGTGGTTGTGAGACCGGTTGGACGTACCTCCAAATTCCCTAAAACGACGTTGGAGATGGCTTATGGTAGAGAAATTAACATTAAATTATCTGGCAACAGCTCTGGTGGACATTCCTGCAGTCAGCATGCCAATTGCACGCTCCCTCAAAAACTTGAGACATCTGTGGCATTGTGTTGTGTGACAAAACTACACATTTCAGAGTTGACTTTTATTGTCCCAGCACAAGGTGTACCTGTGTAATGATCATGCTGTTTAATCAGCTTCTTGATATGCCACGCCTGTCAGGTGGATGGATTATCTTGGCAAAGGAGAAATGCTCACTAACAGGGATGTAAACAAATTTGTGCTCAAAATTTGAGAGAAGTAAGCTTTTTGTTCGTATGGAACATTTCTGGGATCTTTTATTTCAGCTGACTTTACATGTTGCGTTTACATTTTTGTTCAGTGTACTTTTTTCTTTCTTTGTAATGCAACTGTATGGGACGTAGGTGCACACCTACTTGTGTAATATCCCAAATAAACTAATAAACCAATAGACAAACCAACCATGTCTTTCCTCTCTGTTCCCAGTTCAATGATGAGAAGAAGCTGATGGGTTTCCATCAGAACCTGGAGGATGTGACTGAGGACCAGCTGAGCCTGGCCTCCATCCACTACATGAGATCCCACTACCAGGAGGCCATCGACATCTACAAACGCATCCTGCTACAGAATAGGTACTTATACTGGGTCATTCTCCCATGTCCCTTCATCAAAATCACTGATAGGCAAGAGCATAGTCCCACAAATCCCTCATATGCCAGATTACAGTGGTCCCACCAGTACCAATGGGTAGTGTGGATAGTCTGAATGAGTCAGTGTCAATCTTACTGTCAATTCGTATAACTATACACAGTAAACATACTATAAACCATATATTTAGGATGAAGTATTATACAGTTGGATGGACACATTGCCTTGTGTTGATACAGAGACAAGAAGATGGAGGGAGAAGGCTATAGTTATTTTGCAGTTGAGAAAGATGGTGTATTATATTGGACAGTGCAGTCAAAAGGCAAGAGAGAAAGATGCACAAGGAGTTTGAGAGGTCAACATGTACTATTCAAGAATGCAGTGTGAACTATGGTACTAGCTATTGGATGTTTTACCATATTTACCTATTTTCTCTTTCCTCCAGAGATTTCCTAGCTCTTAATGTGTACGTAGCGCTGTGCTACTACAAGTTGGACTACTATGATGTTTCCCAAGAGGTGCTGGCTGTGTATCTGCAGAGTATTCCTGAATCCACCATCGCTCTCAACCTCAAGGCCTGCAACCACTTCAGGCTGTACAACGGCAAGGCAGCCGAGGTAAAGCAACTTCGTATGCGTCAACAGTCAAAACAGACTGGTGTGCATCTACACGCGTTTGCCTAACATCCACAGTCGATGTTTATGCCTACACTTGTCATGTACAGCAATAATGTGGTTCAATTTGTTATTTTATCTCTCAGGCTGAGTTAAAGAACCTCATAGACATCTCCTCCTGCTCCTTTGAGTTTGCTAAGGAGCTTATCCGGCATAACCTGGTAAGCTGTTCCACCACCTCTGTTGTGTGACTGTGTTTGCATGACAGTGACCCCTGTGCTCTATAACTTTTGACCTCTATCACCCCAGGTGGTGTTTCGTGGTGGGGAGGGGGCGTTGCAGGTGCTGCCCCCGCTGATTGATGTAATCTCTGAGGCTCGGTTGAACCTGGTCATCTACTACCTTAGACAAGGTGGGCCTTAGCCTCTGGTGGCTGTCTTTGAATCCTAATCCTAACATATTTTATCATCAATAACCTTTGAACTAAAGAATGGTCCTCGTGCACCTGTATGTTTCAGATGATGTTCAAGAGGCTTATACCCTCATAAAAGACTTGGAGCCAACCACACCACAGGTAGTAATAGTTTCACATTATCAGGTGTCATAAGCAGCGGAAGTCTTGTTGTTTAAAGACTAAAGCCTTAATAGCATACATACAGTGTCTTAACAAAATCAATTTATTTCAGGAGTACATTTTGAAAGGAGTGGTGAATGCTGCATTGGGCCAAGAAATTGGATCGGTGAGTAAGAACATGTTTGACAAACTATCCGAAAACCCCCTAGGACCACACAGTATAAATGTCTGAGTAGATTAGGAATGTCTTATATTCCTGGTGTAGTAGATCATCACTGATAGGAAATCTGACTGACTAGCAGTCTCTATTCCCTCCTCCTCGTCCCTGTCTGTATCTCTGCTGCAGAGGGATCACCTGAAAATCGCTCAACAGTTCTTCCAGCTGGTCGGAGGCTCAGCCAGCGAATGCGGTAATGTGAATGAATGAATCTAAAGCGAATCAACCAAGAAGCTATGAGTTAGCTTGTGTGTGTGTGTGTGTGTGTGTGTGTTAGTATGTGTATTAGCGTGTGTGTTCACATGTGCGTGTATGTCTGCGTGTGAGTGAGCATGTGCATCTTTGTCTCACTGTCTTTATCTCTCTCTCCTCTCAGACACGATACCTGGAAGACAGTGTATGGCTTCCTGTTTCTTCCTTCTGAGGCAGTTTGAAGACGTTCTCATCTACCTCAACTCAGTCAAGGTTTGCATGGCCCAAAACATGTAGCATACAGACCAATAGTACAGTAGAGCACATAGGCATGTTTGCACACACATACTCAATCACTTTCTTTTTATTTTCCTTTGAGTGCTTGACATATTTATGGATTGCTGTGTACTTAACATGTATGCTTGGGGAAAGGAGGTAAGCATTATTTCTCTTTGATTGTGTGTTTATTTTTGGTTTGTCTTTAACAGAGTTACTTCTATACCGAGGATACGTTCAATTTCAACTATGCCCAGGCCAAAGCTGCCTTGGGCAACTACAAAGAAGCAGAGGAGGTACATACTGTCAACCTGGAAAAATGCACTACTGCTTGCATGGAGTAGTGCATTGAATC
This sequence comes from Coregonus clupeaformis, assembly GCF_020615455.1. Classification (NCBI taxonomy): domain Eukaryota; kingdom Metazoa; phylum Chordata; class Actinopteri; order Salmoniformes; family Salmonidae; genus Coregonus; species Coregonus clupeaformis. The sequence goes on from NC_059192.1 coordinate 91,302,324, forward strand.
AGTTAAAAGTTCATGTTGTAACATTCTTTTATATTGGACTCAGATATTTCTGCTGATCCAGGGTGAGAAGATTAAGACTGACTATGTATACCTGAGCTGGCTGACTCGCTGCTGTATGTATCCAGTCTGAAATACATTATCCATTTGTCATCAATACATTTTCAATACCTTTACATCAATACGATATCTACATACATGATCTAAGAAACTAAATATATTACTAATTAATTATAAGAAATATATTATCTAAATAGTGTTGTCTCTCCTCTCGCTCAGACATCATGAACCAGAAAGGCCAGCTAGCCTGGGAGCTGTATCTGAAGATGGGGGCTTCGCCAGACTCCTTCAGCCTCTTACAACTCATTGCCAACGACTGCTATAAGGTGAGGCTCACTACTTCTCTCTCTACTAGCTTAGTTTCCAGGCTAACCACAAGTCAGCAATGGCTTAATCTTGCGCACCAGACTTCCTCCCCAATAGACTGGGGACGAGATTAGCAAAGGCCAAGCTTTCTCAATATTCAATGCAATTAAATGCCGCTCTGTCTGTCTGTGCTTTCAGATGGGTCAGTTCTACTCGGCAGCCAAAGCATTCGATACTCTGGAGAAACTGGATCCCGACTCCAACTACTGGGAGGGCAAGAGAGGGGCCTGTGTCGGAATCTTCCAGCTCATACTGGCAGGCAGAGAGCCAAAGTAAGTATTGGCTAAGTTTCTTAGTCTTTAGTCCAATGTTGATCCCAACACTTGTCTGTGTTAATGATTGTCCGCTACACAGAGTCACCAACACATAAAATATGAAAATCATGTCCTCCACAGAGATGTTTTGGTACATAATTTTTGTGCCTTGAGTAATTTACATTGCACGGTAAAGTGTGACATTTGTGATTCAAGCACTTTCATTTGAACTTTATTGACAACCATTATGCTATGTTTATGTTATGAAAACATTGCCATTGTAGAATATGACCTGTTGCTAAGTTCCCATCACTAATAACCATTGTCTGTGGTTGCACAGGGAAACCCTGAAGGAGGTGCTGCCCCTGTTGAGGAGCACACAGAACCCCCAGGTGGAGTACATTATCAGAGCTCTAAGGAAATGGGCCAAAGACAACAGGGTTCCTCTGACATAACAATGTCATAACATGCTTATAACACACGTAATACACTTACTACATGTTGTTATTACATTATATATGTAGTTTACATGTGCATTTCTTATCAGACACTCTATAAAATAACCTGTTCTCATGAGTCATGCACAATGTGTGTTGACGCGCTTTATTGTACATTTGTCACAGTATTTATATCATGTACTAAATGTGTTTTATTTGCAATGTATATAATTCTGTACGATCTTGCCAATCAATTGTATTGAAATGTGTATTTTGTATTACTCAAATGATGCTGATACAAGTATTAAACAGTATTCTCTTTATTAAGGTTTGTTGACCTTTTTTTCTCTCAATTGTTTGTTCTTCTATATGCATTCACTATTTCTCTCATGATGTCTTTTTTTATTATTATTGTGGCCATACAGACACAAATAGGCATACATTCGAATGAAATAGTACATGTACTAAATTAAAGGAAGCAGTGTTTCTACAAAATAACTGAACACAAGACCCCTCAATTTCAACAGGTGTCCACCAATGTTTGCTTGTGTTGCATCATCAGTGTCTATGAGGATAACTCACAGAGCCACCCAACTGGCTTGTTTGGTTACGTTTGGGATTTACTGTGTGTGTAGCTAGGTCATTGTGGAAAAACTCACAATTCAGCATTTCAGCACTGACTGAATGGATGACATAAGAATGGCATCAAAACAGATGCCTTACATTTGCTATATTAGTGAGCAAAATGTGTAAGTTATTCTGATGACATGGGCTATGATCTGATAAAATGTCCTTTCACAAAAGACATCTCCGTAAAGGTCATAATACTAGTGCCATCTTCTTCAGATGTTCTTATTATCGCCTGTTATGATAGGGGCGGGATTAAAATGAAGGCAAATGCGGTGATTGGCCACGATAACCCTCCTCGCTCACGCTGCTTCCGTTTTGTTTGTGCGCGCAGGCCCAGTGACCTCTCTGATATTTTATTTACTCCTGAAATCCAAGATGGCCACCTTGAATGTCTCGATCCCATAGCAATTGAGGATGCAAGTAGCTACTGAAAAAACAACTTTTCCCCGACCATCTCATCCGCTGAAATTCAATTCGAATGGTGCGGATGACCCCCTTACATCTTATTAGCCACTAAATAGCCATTGCGTTTTCGCGCAAACCCCTTCATTTCGCCAATTTGAAGTAGTTTCGCGAAGTAGCTCGCGCTGTCGCTGTCTGTCCGAAGCGAGGTTCAGACAGGCAGCACATCCAAATGGCCGAACCGAGAAAAGTACAATTTGTCACCCTCTCGGCCTTCGCTGCGGGATCAGCCACCGAGACTAGGAAACGACGGTTGGAGGATGACGAGGCCGACATCGACTTAGATGCGGATGGTGAGGTCGACAAGACAGCGTCCCGGGCAGATGGTGGCGGTGGGTTTTTCGGCAAAACTAGCGACAAGTACAACGCTGAAGGAAAACGGATTACCGTGCGATTGAACCTATCTCTGTCCGAGCCCAGCGATCAATCGTCTAACGAGTTTAACTACAGCGAACTCGTCCAAAACATCCAGGTATGACTCCTTCTGTTTGGCCAGGGAAGACATGGATCAACACCAGTTGATTTTATTAGCTTGTTTAGTGGGGACTTGTTATAAACTAGGATAGGAAAGTGGATGTATCTTGTCTTTCCACGGACTAGCGTGGTCTGTGGGAGGAAATTACCAGTCATGGACTTCACACAAAAGACCCTAGCTCAGCCATTCATTAAGCCATTCACTCAAATCACTTGGTACTCGAACGGCACGTCAATATTACAGTTGTAGGCACTCCTTATGCACATGTAGTGGTAAAGGTTGTCTGGCGCTACCTGTTTCCCGTTCTTGATAACTTGACAACTCGCTTGCTAGTTTACACCAGTCATACAGCCATTATTATGGCACGTAGAAGAAGTGCCCCAGTACAGTTGAGTTTAGCCTCCTATGGGTGACATATTGAAGATTAGTCAGTGCTGAATGGAGTGAGTTTGTAAGTACCAGGATGTAGCCTACATGGAGTTATGCAAATACCGGTGTTATGTTATCAAGACACTCAATGGTGTGCACCTACATCATTGCATGATACAGTAGTTTGCTCTTTTTTTAGTTACATATTTGTGAAGGAATTATGTTGAATATAATACATTGTTCTCAAACTTGTAATTACAAGTTATACTACAACTATATAAACCAGCTGTAAATCTAAATACAAATGCTTCTTCACCAATGCTATTTGGGCAATGTGATTCCATGACAATATGCTTTACATCCGGTACAATAACAACACAATATGATTTATTACTTTGTTGTTTGTTTATTGTGGTTAAGTCAATTTATTTTCCAGTAGTTACACTTTTCTTCACCCATTCCCTCCCCATTCTAGGTAAAAAAGAACCCTCCTCCAGCCCCAACTCAGACTCCAACTCTTTTTATCGTGCCTCCTGCCCTTGACCCTAGCGACCCTTTCAACGATGACGAGCGAGAACGACTGCAGGTGGAGGCCCTGGCCAAGAAGTTTGAGAACAAATATGTACGTAATTTTTTGGAGCCGTGGTAAAACGTTGTCCTCTAATAACTCCACTGATAAGATACTAGTTTTAAGATGAGTTTTACTTTTTTATCTGGTTAATAACTAGTTGTACTAGGTTGTAAACCTGTTATATCTGGTTATAAGCCTTTTTTGTTGTTGTTTATGACTACTGGTTATATAGTATGTTCATGTGAACGTATGTATAATCTGTGACACAGGGCAATGAGAATGCAGCAGGAAAGAAGAAGCGGAAGGACAGAATGCAGGATCTGATTGACATAGGCTTCGGTTACGATGAGACCGACCCATTTATTGACAACTCAGAGGCTGTAAGTATCCCTTTTTTTAACCCTCTACATCCCTTCATCTGGAGAAGTCCTGTTAGGTTGTATTTTAACACCCCTTTAATTTTGATATAGCAAACATGTTGATAACAAAACTCGAAAAGCCATTTTGTTTTGTTTGACAGTATGACGAGCTGGTCCCAGCCTCCCTGACCACCAAGCTGGGAGGGTTCTACATCAACACGGGCACGCTGCAGTTCAGAGCTGCTTCCGAGTCAGAAGGAGAGGACGGGGGCAAGGATGTCAAACCCAGAGTAAGGGTGGGATACTGGCATGAAGTATTTTATACAGTGAAATTACACTAAATTTAGTCAGTTGGGGTCAATTCCATTTCAATGATGTCAATTCAGGAAGTAAACAGAAATTCCAATTCCATTCAAAATCAATGAGAAAATCAATTAATTTTTGCTTACTTCCTGAATTGACTAGAGTAATTGACCCCATCCCTGATAGGAGTATGACAAACCTGATTTATTTGTGTTTATACAATTGGTTGTTTTGGTTTTTAATGAATTCTGTCTGTGCCTTCCGGTGGTAGCAGAAACTGAAGGATGGCGAGGAGCAAGTGATCAAGAGACGGCGGAAAGAAGGGAACAATTTGGAGGAGAAGAAACCCCGGAAGAACAGAGTGCCCAAACCAGGGTGAGATGAAAGGATAGTGGGATGGATACATCGGTGCTTCTTGTGCCTGTCAGGCATGTCTGGACCTTCACAAATTAGAATTTGAGATAGAATGGTTGTTGAATAATTCAGATTATTTTGTTCTTGCTGTAAGAGCAAATTATCTAAGAGGACATTGTTGTTCTATGCATATTTCTCAAATAGAACTGAGCATGTTGCAAGACCCATTCCTCAAAATGTCTTGTAATGGTTTTTGAATCAGTTGTTACAATAGAATAGACGAATACATCATATAGATATATTTTGGTTCATTCCTACCAATGTACAGATATGTCTGACTATGACATGACACACTCTGATGCTCTCTCTGAATGGCCCGTGGGCTTGTGTGACAGGCCAAGTGTCCTTAACAAAGACTCCATTAGCTACGCTCTGATAGGCTGATCACTCCGCTGCCATAAATACTCCTATTCTAAAGAGCCCCAGAAATAGACCAGCAGCTATTATGAGACTGTTGTTCCCTTGTATCATATTGAAAAGACATTGCCTTGCTTATAGGTTTGTTGTCTTCGAGATTACACATCATAACTTGCTATTGGATTAACAATCCCCTCCTTCCCCCCACATAATCTCTCTTCCCTCTCTTCCATGTCTCTTCCCTCACTATTTTCTCTCTTTCCTATTTCTTCCTTCTCTCATCCTCTCCTCTCTTTCCCCTCTTCACCCCTCTCTCTCGTCTTTCTGATCCAGAGTGTCGTCTCTGATGAACATCCACCGGCCAGAGAAGAAGAAGAGGAAGAAGCTGATGAAGGACTCCCTGTGCTTGGCAGCCATGTTGCGCCGCTTCACCCGGGAGAAGCAGGAGATGAGGAAGATGAACCCCAATGCGCCCCACCCCGGCATGGGTAGCTCCCTGGCCAACGCACCCCGAGCCAACCAACTGCTGGCTAACTCCCACCAGCACGCTAACACGGCTAACAACGACGTCTCATTGGCCGAGCTCACCGCCGACCCCGCCATGATGTCACTGCTGGGCTCGGCAAATGAGAAGGAGCTCCAGGATCTTCTGGGTGACCTAGACTTCAGCCTTCTGGACTGCTCGGCTAATCCGCATGTGGCCACCCCCGGGAGAGAGAATGGCTTGACGGGAATTGGAGTTTCAGGGCCGAAGACGATTGGTGGCGGGTTAGGGAGGGGACTGGGGGTTTCAGGGGGTCTCCTGCATCCACCTCCGCTCCCTGACGGCCTGCCTCCCCCCCTCATCAAGCGCATCGAGGACCTACGTGCGGTGAGTCGCGCTGATGGGGCTTTTCCTGTTTATCATAGATGTATTTATTTGTTTATTTAATGTTTATGTGATCATCCCTTAATTTAATTGTTGAGTAACTTCCTGGAATTTTGTACAGTTGAAATGTGTGGCAGACATTTTTTGAAACCACGATCAAGGTGATATCACTTAAAATAGTGTTTCAGTTCTTCTAAGATTTGTAATGCATTTCTTGACAGGGTGATAAAAGTGCATAGAGAGTTAGAGTGGAGCAGAGCAGAAAGGAGGAGCGGATGAGAGCAAAACGAATGAAAGAAAGGTAGAGTAGCAATAGACAACTGGTAGCCAAAAGGGAGAGAGAAGAAAGAGAGAGTGACAAATCAAAGATGAGCGAAAACTGGAAAGATGACGATGCAGCCGTTTTGAAACTGACACGGAAGGCTCCTTTTTACTTTTGTGCATATTTCCATGGAATACAGCTTTGTATGCTTACCAACCTCTTTTCTTCACAGGCCTCTCGTCAGTTTGATCAAGAGGGAAGGAAGAAATTCTTCACCCTCGATATGAATAACATCCTACTGGAGTGAGTTTGTCATTCTTTTGACACGTTGTAAATCTCTCTCTGTCTACACCCTGATTGTGTCATACCGCTGATATCGGAGTCGATTGTTCATCTCTTTTCCTGTCTTTTTCACCCCCACTCTCTTCTACATTTCTCCCAACATCTTTCTCTCTCAAATTGTTTTATTCTTTGCTGTCTCTTTATCCCCTTTCCTTGCTTGCCATCTTTCGCTCTCCATCCCCCCTTTCTCTCACTCCTGTTCATTCCCTCTGTTGCTCCTCTCACTTCCCTCCGCTCTCTCCTCCTCCCCTCCCCTCCTCCCCCCAGTATTGAGCTGCAGGTGCAGGAGCAGCCGATGGGGCTACGTGGGGAGGTGTATTCTCACCTGGAGGCCTTTGTGCCCTGCAATAAGGAGGCTCTGCTCAAACGCCTGAAGAAACTTAGCATCAACATCCAGGATGACCGTCTGCGTACGCCCCTGTTGAAGCTGAAGCTGGCTGTGTGCAGTGTGATGCCCGAGCAGATCCAACGATACAACATGGACTGCATGGTCAAGGCTGCCAAGTAAGAAGATTACAATACTCAATAGTATACTGCAGCCATACTCAACCGGTGGACCGCGGTCCGGATCCGGACGCAGAACGGGTCCATTACGGACTTTACATTTTAACATTTTCTACATTTAGTATTGCATGGACAGTTTGTCATTCCCTGACAGAGAGCGATTTAGAACCTGTCAGAAATGTCCAGTTGATCAACTAGCCCATGTTAGCTAGATGGGTACGCCCAGGGGCCTCGACCCCCATGGGGCCCCTATTGATTTAGTTGAGTCACTCATTCAGGTATCATATGGCAAAATGTGTAGAATTGCAGGAAATTCGCTTTAAAACTGCAACATTTTCTCTCCACCAACAAAGAGGATGTGAACAATTTGAACAGTTTGGGATCGCATGGGTTGCTGGGGGGGGTTGTTACTACGCTGATAAATGACAATATCCATCCGGATCTTTGCCACCTAGGACATTTGTATGACCGGACCTTCTCAAATAGTAGTTGAGTATCCCTGGCATACTGCAATGCTATATCTCTAAACCATAATGGTTGTTTGGTTATTTTTAGTGCTCTACTCTGCCTGTGTTCATCACTACTTTCATTTACATGCGTCTCTGCCTCTGCTGGTATATATTGGGGTCGGGAGAACATGTTGGTTCTGAGGTATACAGTGGGGGGAAAAAAGTATTTAGTCAGCCACCAATTGTGCAAGTTCTCCCACTTAAAAAGATGAGAGAGGCCTGTAATTTTCATCATAGGTACACGTCAACTATGACAGACAAATTGAGAAAAAATAATCCAGAAAATCACATTGTAGGATTTTTAATGAATCTATTAGCAAATTATGGTGGAAAATAAGTATTTGGTCACCTACAAACAAGCAAGATTTCTGGCTCTCACAGACCTGTAACTTCTTCTTTAAGAGGCTCCTCTGTCCTCGACTCGTTACCTGTATTAATGGCACCTGTTTGAACTTGTTATCAGTATAAAAGACACCTGTCCACAACCTCAAACAGTCACACTCCAAACTCCACTATGGCCAAGACCAAAGAGCTGTCAAAGGACACCAGAAACAAAATTGTAGACCTGCACCAGGCTGGGAAGACTGAATCTGCAATAGGTAAGCAGCTTGGTTTGAAGAAATCAACTGTGGGAGCAATTATTAGGAAATGGAAGACATACAAAATCACTGATAATCTCCCTCGATCTGGGGCTCCACACAAGATCTCACCCCGTGGGGTCAAAATGATCACAAGAACGGTGAGCAAAAATCCCAGAACCACACGGGGGGACCTAGTGAATGACCTGCAGAGAGCTGGGACCAAAGTAACAAAGCCTACCATCAGTAACACACTACGCCGCCAGGGACTCAAATCCTGCAGTGCCAGACGTGTCCCCCTGCTTAAGCCAGTACATGTCCAGGCCCGTCTGAAGTTTGCTAGAGTGCATTTGGATGATCCAGAAGAGGATTGGGAGAATGTCATATGGTCAGATGAAACCAAAATAGAACTTTTTGGTAAAAACTCAACTCGTCGTGTTTGGAGGACAAAGAACGATGAGTTGCATCCAAAGAACACCATACCTACTGTGAAGCGTGGGGGTGGAAACATCATGCTTTGGGGCTGTTTTTCTGCAAAGGGACCAGGACGACTGATCCGTGTAAAGGAAAGAATGAATGGGGCCATGTATCGTGAGATTTTGAGTGAAAACCTCCTTCCATCAGCAAGGGCATTGAAGATGAAACGTGGCTGGGTCTTTCAGCATGACAATGATCCCAAACACACCGCCCGGGCAACGTAGGAGTGGCTTCGTAAGAAGCATTTCAAGGTCCTGGAGTGGCCTAGCCAGTCTCCAGATCTCAGCCCCATAGAAAATCTTTGGAGGGAGTTGAAAGTCCGTGTTGCCCAGCGACAGCCCCAAAACATCACAGCTCTAGAGGAGATCTGCATGGATGAATGGGCCACAATACCAGCAACAGTGTGTGAAAACCTTGTGAAGACTTACAGAAAACGTTTGACCTGTGTCATTGCCAACAAAGGGTATATAACAAAGTATTGAGAAACTTTTGTTATTGACCAAATACTTATTTTCCACCATAATTTGCAAATAAATTCATTAAAAATCCTACAATGTGATTTTCAGGATTTTGTTTTCTCATTTTGTCTGTCATAGTTGACGTGTACCTATGATGAAAATTACAGGCCTCTCTCATCTTTTTAAGTGGGAGAACTTGCACAATTGGTGGCTGACTAAATACTTTTTTCCCCCACTGTATGTGTTGAACCCTAGCAGGCAGCAGCCTGGAGAGGTAGAGAAGAACGGATCAGAGGAGGAGGACGAGGGGAAGCCAGGGAAGAGGATGATAGGCCCACGGAAGAAGTTTGTCTGGGACGACAAGCTCAGGTAACCGCCCATCCATTGCCCTCAATCAAATCTTATTTATAAAGCCATTTTTACATCAGCAGTTGTCACAAAGTGCCTTTATAGTAACCCAGCCTAGACACTAAAGTGAAATTCTCGATCAAAGTCATACAGAAAATGGTTGATTGAAAAGACAATAGATTAGTAAGCTTTCTTCTTTTCTGTCTGTGTGTGTGTGTGTGTGTGTGCGTGTGTGTGTGTAGGTCGCTGCTGTGTAACCTGGTGCGTGTGAAGTTGAGCTGCTATGAACTGGAGTCATCTCAGTGCTCTCTCTCCGTGGAGGATTACCTCAAGGCCTTCATGGAGAACGAGGTCAAACCACTTTGGCCCAAGGGCTGGATGCAGGCCAGGATGCTGTTCAAGGAGAGTCGTGCTGTACACAGTCACCTCACTGGCAACATGTAAGTTCTCTCAACTATAGTTGGACCTTATAGATAAGTTGGGATAGTTTCCCAACTATGTCGTTGGCTTTATAATGGCAATTATACCTTTTAGTGTATATATGCCTGATTGACAGATCACAACAAGTTTTATTGGTCGCATACACATATTTAGCAGATGTTATTGTGGGTGTAGCGAAATGCGTGTGCTCCTAACAGTGCAGTAATATCTAACGATACACAACAATACACACATCTAAAAGTAAAATAATGGAATTAAGAAATATTACGACGAGCAATGTCGGAGTCCGGAGTATAAATATATATACAGTACCAGTCAAAAGTTTGGACACACCTACTCATTCAAGGGTTTTTCTTTATTTTTACAATTTTTTACATTGTAGAATAATAGTTAAGACATCAAAACTATGAAATAACACATATGGAATCATGTAGTAACCGAAAAAGTGTTAAACTAATTTTATATTTGAGGTTCTTCAAATAGCCACCCTTTGCCCCGATGACAGCTTTGCACACTCTTGGCATTCTCTCAACCAGCTTCACCTGGAATGCTTTTCCAATAGTGTTGAAGGAGTTCTCACATATGCTTAGCACTTGTTGGCTGCTTTTCCTTCACTCTGCCGTCTGACTCATCCCAAACCATATAAATTGGGTTGAGGTCGGGGGATTGTGGAGACCAGGTCATCTGATGCAGCACTCCATCACTCTCCTTCTTGGTCAAATAGTCCTTACACAGCCTGGATGTGTGTTGGATCATTGTCCTGTTGAAAAACAAATTATAGTACCACTAAGCCCAAACCAGATGGGATGGCGTACCGCTGCAGAATGCTGTGGTAGCCATGCTGGTTAAGTGTGCCTTGAATTCTAAATAAATCACAGACAGTGTCACCCACAAAGCACCCCCATACCATAACACCTCCTCTTCCATTACGGTGGGAACTACACATGCGGAGATCATCCGTTCACGCACACCGCGTCTCACAAAGATATGGCGGTTGGAACCAAAAATCTCCAATTTGGACTCCAGACCAAAGGACACATTTCCACCGGTCTAATGTCCATTGCTCGTGTTTCTTGGCCCAAGCAGGTCTCTTCTTCTTATTGGTGGCCTTTAGTAGTGGTTTCTTTGCAGCAATTCGACCATGATGGCCTGATTCGATCCCCGGGACCACCCATACACAAAAATGTATGCACGCATGACTGTAAGTCGCTTTGGATAAAAGCGTCTGCTAAATGGCATATTTATTTATTTATTCACACAGTCTCCTCTGAACAGTTGATGTTGAGATGTGCCTGTGACTTGAATTCAGTGAAGCATTTATTTGGGCTGCAATTTCTGAGGTTGGTAACTCTAATGAACTTATCCTCTGCAGCAGAGATAACTCTGGGTCTTTCATTCCTGTGGTGGTCCTCATAAGAGCCAGTTTCATCATAGCGCTTCATGGTTTTTGCGACTGCACTTGAAGAAACTTTCAAAGTTCTTGAAATGTTCCGTATTGACTGACCTTCATGCTTTAAGTAAGGATGGACTGTCGTTTCTCTTTGCTTATTGGAGCTGTTCTTGCCATAATATGAACTTGGTCTTTTACCAAATAGGGCTACCTTCTGTATACCCACCCCCCCCTACCTTGTCACAACACAACTGATTGTCTCAAACTAATTAAGAAGGAAAGAAATTCCACCAATTAACTTTTAAGAAGCCACACCTGTCAATTGAAATGCATTCCAGGTGACTACCGCATGAAGCTGGTTGAGAGAATGCCAAGAGTGTGCAAAGCTGTCATCAAGGCAAAGGGTGGCTATTTTGGTTACTACATGATTCCATATGTGTTATTTCTAGTTTTGATGTCTTCACTATTATTCTACAATGTAGAAAATAATAAAAATAAAGAAAAACCCTTGAATGAGTAGGTGTGTCCAAACTTTTGACTGGTAGTGTATACATACAGTGGGGGAAAAAAGTATTTAGTCAGCCACCAATTGTGCAAGTTCTCCCACTTAAAAAGATGAGAGAGGCCTGTAATTTTCATCATAGGTACACGTCAACTATGACATACAAATTGAGGAAATAAATCCTGAAAATCACATTGTAGGATTTTTAATGAATTTATTAGCAAATTATGGTGGAAAATAAGTATTTGGTCACCTACAAAGAAGCAAGATTTCTGGCTCTCACAGACCTGTAACTTCTACTTTAAGAGGCTCATCTGTCCTCCACTCGTTACCTGTATTAATGGCACCTGTTTGAACTTGTTATCAGTATAAAAGACACCTGTCCACAACCTCAAACAGTCACACTCCAAACTCCACTATGGCCAAGACCAAAGAGCTGTCAAAGGACACCAGAAACAAAATTGTAGACCTGCACCAGGCTGGGAAGACTGAATCTGCAATAGGTAAGCAGCTTGGTTTGAAGAAATCAACTGTGGGAGCAATTATTAGGAAATGGAAGACATACAAGACCACTGATAATCTCCCTCGATCTGGGGCTCCACGCAAGATCTCACCCGTGGGGTCAAAATGATCACAAGAACGGTGAGCAAAAATCCCAGAACCACACGGGGGGACCTAGTGAATGACCTGCAGAGAGCTGGGACCAAAGTAACAAAGCCTACCATCAGTAACACACTACGCCGCCAGGGACTCAAATCCTGCAGTGCCAGACGTGTCCCCCTGCTTAAGCCAGTACATGTCCAGGCCCGTCTGAAGTTTGCTAGAGTGCATTTGGATGATCCAGAAGAGGATTGGGAGAATGTCATATGGTCAGATGAAACCAAAATAGAACTTTTTGGTAAAAACTCAACTCGTCGTGTTTGGAGGACAAAGAATGCTGACTTGCATCCAAAGAACACCATACCTACTGTGAAGCATGGGGGTGGAAACATCATGCTTTTTCTGCAAAGGGACCAGGACGACTGATCCGTGTAAAGGAAAGAATGAATGGGGCCATGTATCATGAGATTTTGAGTGAAAACCTCCTTCCATCAGCAAGGGCATTGAAGATGAAACGTGGCTGGGTCTTTCAGCATGACAATGATCCCAAACACACCGCCCGGGCAACGAAGGAGTGGCTTCGTAAGAAGCATTTCAAGGTCCTGGAGTGGCCTAGCCAGTCTCCAGATCTCAACCCCATAGAAAATCTTTGGAGGGAGTTGAAAGTCTGTGTTGCCCAGCGACAGCCCCAAAACATCACTGCTCTAGAGGAGATATGCATGGAGGAATGGGCCAAAATACCAGCAACAGTGTGTGAAAACCTTGTGAAGACTTACAGAAAATGTTTGACCTGTGTCATTGCCAACAAAGGGTATATAACAAAGTATTGAGAAACTTTTGTTATTGACCAAATACTTATTTTCCACCATAATTTGCAAATAAATTCATTAAAAATCCTACAATGTGATTTTCTGGAAAGAAAATTCTCATTATGTCTGTCATAGTTGACGTGTACCTATGATGAAAATTACAGGCCTCTCTCATCTTTTTAAGTGGGAGAACTTGCACAATTGGTGGCTGACTAAATACTTTTTTCCCCCACTGTATATACAGTATGTGATGGGATGTATAGAGAATGTGGACAGTATATGGATAGAATATGTAGTATATCTGAAGAAACAGATGATTGATTAATTGATAGATGGATTAGCATTCCTGTGAGGCTGTTAACTTAACACACCATTTGTCTCTCTGTCCAGGGTCAAGAAAAGGATGGTCCCCACCCCCAGGGCTAAAGCCAAGGTCAGTGACACCTCTTCACTCTCAATTGACTTTTGTAACCTTTTCTACAAGATGGTTATTTGGTATTACTTGTGCTTCCAAATGTTCTGGTGCGGGGCTAATGCTAACCTTTGTCCTGTCCCTGTGTTCCAGGAGGGCCAATGGATCCAGCAGAGGCCCAATCTCCCCACCGCCACCACCCCTTCTCTCCCCCACGTCCCCTCCACCCCCTCCGTCATCCAGGCCCGCCGGACCTCCTCGTCCCCCTCGGAGCCCATCTGCCTGTCCGACTCGCTGGACGAGGACCTCCGTGCCCCCTCCCTGGATTCAGTCTCCCACGCCCTCACCTTCCTTAGCCAAGCCGCCAAGGGCCTGGGTCCCCACGGCAGCGTCACTGACCTCACCCTCACCTCCCCCCTCTCCCCCCCGCCTCTCCAGATCCCCAACTCCTCCCCCCCCTCCATCACCCCTCACTACTCCCCCTCGTCTTCCCTTCTCACGTCACATTCTCTTTCCAAGGTAAACGCCAACTCGTCAACGATGGTGACGATGTCATCGATGGCCAACATTATGACCACTCTATCTACCTCTCCCTCCACTTCCACGGCGTCGTCGGCTCGCATGCAGCTCGCAGGGGCCACGTTGGTGTCTCGTGGCGCCGACGGAGTGTACGGGGTGATGAAAGGGGCGGGCTCTATGGGACAGACTCAGAGACACAATGTCAGCATGGCAACCGCCACTCACAGGCAAGGGGGCATGACCGGAGGGAGTAAACTCCACCCACCGTCGTCCCCCTCCCTGCCCACCAAGCAGCGGCCCCCTCCCACGTCCTCTCCGCTCCTGCCCCCACATCAGAAGGTCGCCCTGGGCATGGGCGTGGCAATACCAGGACTGGGGAAGAGCTGTGTCAAAACCAACAGCAGCAGTAACGGCGGTGCCATGATGAGTAACATGCCCTCCTCCTCCCCTCAGTCCCGTGCCACCAACTCCCACTCACACCCCCAGCAGCTCATCTCCAAGAGCCCCCAGCAGCTCAACTCCAAGAGCCCCCAGCAGCTCAACTCCAAGAGCCCCCAGCAACCCTCCTACCTCACCTCCACGGTGGGCTCCTCACCCTCCCAGTCCCCCTCCCATCACCAGGGTAAATCCAAGCCCCACCACCAGTCCAACTTCATCACCCCCATGCAGGCCACCCTCACCAAGTCCTCCCACAGTAACAACTCCTCCCCCATCATCAAGCTCACCCCTCGCCCCCCCGCCCCCCACCCCTCGCCCCCCGCCCCCACCCCTCCTCCCACCTCCTCCCCCTCCCCTTCCTCCTCCTCTTCCAACCTCCTCTCTCACTCTCAAATGATCTCCAGCCCTCTCCAGTACCAGTCCCCCAAGACTGCCGGCTTCCGCCCCACATATAGTGTCCAAGGTGGGGGTCAGGTGAAGTCGGGCCAGGGCAGTTATAGCTTTGCGGGGAGCCAGAAGGCTCCGTCTGTCATTAGCAGTAGTAGCGTTAGCAGCGTAAGCTCCAACAGCAGCCCCATGCGCATGTCGCCCGTCACCAGTCGCCCAGACAACAGCCCCTCCCCCTCCGGCATGGTCTCGACCAGTCACGGACAGAGACAGAGGGCCGTGGGCGGAGCCAAGGCTGTAGGCAGTCGGGCGCCAACGGCAACCATGGCCACACCCTCCATCACCTCACACCTGACGCAGGTGAGTCAGCCAATCACAGGCGACCAGAAAAAGTGTCAAGAAGAGTGAAAAAGAGGATCAAGAGAAGCAACTTTTAGATACTGACTGCATTTTTCTCGCTAGGGTTTTGAGTATGTTCTGCAAAGGCTTGGCCACGTAGTCAGAACAGAAGAGATTGTGTCAGGCACTTTATATGTCACCAAGTGAGTCACCTGATCCCTCCTTTCTCTCTCTCTCTCTCTCTCTCTCTCTCTCTCCCTAGGTGTCAGCTGGAAGTCCCCTCCTGGGCGGGCCACTTGGCTTTGGGATGCTGGGGGGGCTGGTGCCCGTCTCGCTGCCCTTCCAGTTCCCCTCGCTGCTCAACTTCACTCCTCCTGGAGCCCCGGGGGGCAGCGGCCTGGGCACGGGCGCCAACTCAGGATATAGCCTCTCACAGAGTGACTTAATGGGTGAGTAATTGGCAACTGGGGCCCAACTGGCAGTGGCTCCACAAGACTGTGATCTTTCAAAGCACCGTGCATGCAAATGTATGGGCTCTTAATACCATTTAGAAAGTCTGTACTGTACATCATTATATGATAAAGATCTTTAAAGAATTTAGAACTTCATTAGTATGACATCTTATTGGATGAATTTGATCAAATGACAAAGAAAATCAGTCGTAGTAAAAACAATTTGTGGTTCCTTGAGATTCATCTAGTCTTAGAGTTTGTTTGTGTTACTCATGGTCAATGGTGTGGTGTGGATCCATACTGAAGTATAATCAGCTGTAATGTGCCTATGCTCCAGGTTTCTCACTGTAACCCTCTTGCCCTGCCTGTCTCGTTTTCTCAACCAATCCCTCACTCCTTCTCCCCCTCCATCCATCCATCCATCCATCCATCCTTCCATCCATCCATCCATCCATCCTCTCCTTCCTTCACTCCTATGTTCTCTACTCCTGTGTTCTCTACTCCTGTGTTCTCTACTCCTATGTTCTCTACTCCTGTGTTCTCTACTCCTATGTTCTCTACTCCTATGTTCTCTACTCCTATGTTCTCTACTCCTATGTTCTCTACTCCTGTGTTCTTTAATCCCCCTTTTATCTGCCCTCACCTTCTTATTTTATTTGATGTTTTACTCAAATTCTGCTTTCATTATTTAATGTGCCTTTTCTTACCTTTATTCTCCTCAACCCCTTCCCCCTCTCCATTCTTCCCCTTTTTAACCTCCTCACTCTTTCTTCCTCTCCTCTGTCCTTCCCTCCCTCCCTCCCTCCCTCCATCTCTCCTCAGATCTGTATAAGAGTCTCCAGTCAGGGTCACAGGCTGCTCTACCTCCTCACTTGCAGCTTGCTTTCTCAGGTAAACTTCACTCCTCTTCCTCCCTTACCTCCCTCCTCCTCCCTTACCTCCCTCCTCCTCCCTCCTCCTCTTCCCTTTCTCCATTTGTGCTGTTGTCATTCCCTGCTTCATGTTGATATCTCTCACTCACTGTTTGGCTGTTGCGTCTTCTTGCTTCAATGTTAGTGGTGATCTGCATGCTTGTGTTACTACATGACTAGGATAACACTAGAAGCACATGTCTTGTCTGTCGATGAAGCATACCCTACCTTTGTGTTAGGTGTTCATATGTTTCTGCATCTTCATGTATTTACACATGATGTAACAAATTGTTTTGACTCCTCCCCCCCACCTCAGATGCGAACCAAAGCCAGGGTGGCGACATGAAGAGGAAGTCCCACTGACCAATAGAGACGGAGGATGGAGTGACATCACAGCCTCTCCTCGAGACATCCACTAGGATCACTTTGATTGGACAGACAGACACAATTATGTAATACAGGGGGGAGCAGCCTCTCTCCCCTCAATATGGACCTGAATAATCAATTCCCCCTCACAATGATGATTTATGAATTTAATTTAACTGTATTTTTATGATTACTAGGTATAAAATGGACCTGGGGTGGGGGTGAATGATAATGAAACCGTTTCCCTTTTTAATTTTTCTTGTCAACATGTTTACATGACCGACCTTTATCACTGTGGAATGAGGACAGGGTCGTATTCATTAGGCACCAAATGTTGAAAAAAAAACAGAAACGAGGAAGGACTGCCTGAACACTCGTTTTCGTTTCAAAATCGTTTTGCTATGTTGTGCACTAACGGAGCGCACACACCGCACCGAATATCGATCTGCCGTTCGTTCGGCGCGGTGTGTTTTACGGACCACCCCGCCGGTGGGCGTCTGATTGCCAACATTTTCGCTCAATTTTACATGTAGAATCAGTTTGCAAATTATGGCTGCCACTCTGTGTTCAGAGGTGCTAAGTGCTCTCTTCCGGCAAACGCTACCGGTGTGTCCGTTCCTTAATGAAAACGACCCAGGAGGGGGAGTACGCTGTTTGCTAAGTAATTTAATTTGAATTAAGTCAGTGTTTTATTTTTTCTCGTCTAAAGCAGATTTGAGCATTTTTTTTTTTTCGTTGTCTTGACTGTCTGAGAAAGGTAACGTTGTTTGTTAACTTGTCTCCGATGTGGGATAGTGTGTCCATAGAGTTGTACTGTTTTAAAGTCGCCTCTGCTCCCCACAACTGACTGTTAAGGTAGTATAGCTAATATTGATAAATTATTTGTAATTTACACAGGGATAAAAAAAAAATGTTTGTGCCGGTGAGATTGAATGTGTGTGTGTGTGTGTGTACATAACCTACATATATTATTATATATTGTATTTTCTTTCCAGGTCAGTCTGTGCTATGTGTGAGTGTGTGCGAATTGCATATCCCCCTTTTCTCTGTTGTGTGTGTGTGTGTGTCTGCGCGCGTGTGTGTTTGAGAGTGAGTATTCCCCTCTCTTGCTCAGCGTGTCTTTGGTGCTGTATAATCACACTGGACCTTTTCTGGAGAAAAAACTTGAACTGTAAAAGCTAGACTCCTCTTTTGGAAAGAGGAGTGGAGCGTGAGAGAGGGGACAAAGATTGGAGATTGTAGCCTACTTGAACTTTTTTTTTAAAATAAATAAATTGTAATTAATTTACTTTGTAAAAACCGCTTATCAACTCAAACACAGTCAAAACTCAATATAACAAAACGCCTTAGTTTGTAAGTTTCATTAAAGAACTATGCAGGACTATAAATGCTTCAATGCAAAAGTGCAAGTCGTCGCTTGGCTTTCAACCTCTTACTCAACTGTCAATGTATTTCTGGGAGTTGTTTATGTTTGTGTGTACCTATGTCTGACTCCTTTTCCCATCCCCCCAGACCTCTCCCTTCTCACCTACTGAATACCTCTCTTGAAACAGTTCTTACATACTCTCTTCCTATATCTGGGAAGATCTCAATAGCATACTCCTCATGTCCTCTCCTAGTCTTCTTCTCAAAACCCATTGGAGGACAAGGTCAGAGGGGAGGGACCTCTGGCTTTCTTCCCGCTGTCTATCTCTTATCATCCTTCATCTCTCCTTCCAATGTCAGTATGAATGTCGACCAGCTGCACCAAGAATGGCGCCAAAGATGAGTTTCCTAGCATATAGATGGGGTGCCTTGGTCAGTGTGCATGTGTTCGTACCAACCTTCTCTTTGAAATGTACCCATGACTGTTGTCGATCTGTGGTCTGTCAGGATGTCATGGTGAAAAGTTGTTTATTTCTGTGACTGGAGCAGGAGGTGACATTTTGAAGCTTTAGTGCTTTTGGAGCGGGTAAAGATTTACATTTCATTGTAGTGGTTACTTAATTCGGTCTCTTTTGTAGATTATTTTTGTGTGTCAATTATGGAATAAAATACAGTTGGTTTTCAGTAGGGCCGGAGTCATTTCTTTGTGGTCCCTTTCTTCCGTTCTCCATTGTGACAGCTGTCTTTCAAAAGAACACTACTCTAGTTCTGAAGGTAGGGAAAAACTACACCCTCGAGACACAATGAGACACCTAAAGGAAGTAAGGGCTCTATTCAATTCGTTTGCGGGTTTCAGCGTTTTTTTGTAACAATTTAAGACAATGTTCCCGCGTTAAAGGTAATTTCCGATTGTCAGCTCAATCGGAATTTACTTTAACATTTGCGCGCAAACTGTAACGCTTCAGCGATACAGATTGAATAAAGCCTTAAGATGCTGCACATTTTTTTCTTCATACATTTGTCATAAATCCATGTTTTGTTCAGTCCCTCAATTATGTCAACATTCGTGTTCATTCGTGCCCAGGCCCACCCACTCAGATTGAGCAAAAAATCTGCTCTTGTCAAATGTTCCAAACAGGACATTGTCTTTTTACCTAAATATGCAAACACCATCAGATAGAATTCATAGCAAGCAGTGCACTGGGTTTGTCAGATTTCATTAAATATAACAGAACAGATTTGGATTTATATTCACTCTCACCGGATGGGTTGCCAAAAAGAACTAACTGATAAGCAACAAATATGACTGCATTGAGGCATTTGCCACTGTGCTTCGATGGCTGTATGCACCATGCTACTGCCTATTTCATTTGTTCATTTAGCAAACAAGACATCACATAATCCAGTGTCTTTATCACAGTCAACACACCTATATTTGAGCTGTAATTTGCTTTAAAAATGCAAAATTTTCTCAGAATAGCATGAGATGAGCTATAAAACTGCACATTTCCCTCTCTGCCCAATGGCAAAATTGCTAGAAGTTAGCTGCCCAGATTTATGCAGGCCCACCCGACAACACATGTCTGGTTATGCCGAAGATGTTGCATACCCCCAACATGGTGGAGAGTATAAAATTTGGGTTCCCATGCAGCAGGTCCCTGGTTCGAATCCAAGAGTCGTTTTTGAATTGAATTGAAAGTCTCTAGGGGCTCCTCCGCTCAGGACAAACTGCAATCACATTATTTCTACAATGAATATGTTTTATTTTCTTTTACAAAAAATCACTGTAGTCTAGAAATACCGGAGGCATACAAGAAATAAAATGGCGGGGGGTATTTGCAGATGAATGAAAGCCTGGTCGTCAACAGCCAGTCTGAGAATAATAATAATACAAACACCAGTAAAACTACATCATGGATGTTAAAGCTTTTAACCAAATGAAATCACATTCTGCTCTTGAAGGGGGAGCAGAAGGCTCCACATCTCACATAGTTAATAGTAACACTGATTTCTGACCCCCACACACACACACACTACCTATGGAGAGATTACTACCAGTGTATGAACGGGAGAGAAGGTACGCACTGGGTATGATATGACGCACAGCAAAAATACACAAGACAAAGGGTTAGAAGAAGAAAAAGTAGTGTTTTGTTTTCCTTTCACCAGGTTTGCCTCGTTAGGTTTGTGTGTAATACATACAGCATGTACACGTCTTTCTTTTTAATACAGGAGCACACCAGCATTACCCACTAATGCTCTTTCTAGTGTCTAAGGCACTTTAAAGAAACATGTCATTACAGCTGAGCTAACATTGGAGTAAAAGTCAATGAAAGTGGCAGTTTCCATACATTACCCTCTTTTTTTGAACACTGAACAGAGATGCTAAAGGAAGAATAGAGAGCGCTGATGGATATGGACATTCTGCTATGTTAAGAGTCCACATGACTAGATGTAGTCACAGAGATATATCTCTATGGTTGTAGTGGCTTAATCGTTTTAGAGCTTTGAGATGCTATCCCCAGTAGAAGGCTGTCATATCTAGGAATACTAAGTGCTTGGTAGTTGGTGTGTCAGCGCATTATAAGAGAGTTGGCGGTCCTAGTGTACTACCAAACCATGGCACAAACAGTGAGATGGCTGCCTCCCTTGCTCTGAGCGGTAGGCTTTACCTAGTCAAACTACACGTTCAATCGAAGCTCACACCATTAGTGTTGGACTAAGGGGCTGTACTGTACATCATGTGACCACTCAGAGAGAAGCATGGGGTTTCCTGGCTCCAGTTACAGGGGCATATGAATACTCATTGTGCAGTTACGTGCAGTTTCCAGCGATTCTCTGTGATACGTATGCCAGCGACCATCTATCTAAGCATACCACACTTCTCTGCTTTCAACCCTTCTTCCTGAACAACAGGAAAAATAATAGTGTTCCAATTGGTCAAAATAGAACAACAAAAAACGTCAATCATGACCTATGCGATTCCTATAAGAAGTCAGTTACCAATTGTTTTTAAAGTGTTGTGACAAGATGCTGTAGCAAGTGGATAAAAGCTTTTCACAATTAAAACATTCTTTCCATTCCATTGTTTTCTTCCAGAACCGGTCAGATTGTGTGAATCCACCATCTTGTTTCACAGTAGTGTTTAGAAGCGGAATAATAGTCTGTACATCAGGAAGAGACTCATGCAATGAGAGAAGCGGAGGCAGTCCATTGGCTGGCCATTGACCTCTGCCCTATCGTTGAGTAGGACTATCATTGGAGAGGACAGTTTTGTTAGGCCTGCTTTAAGCTAGGGGAGAGATGATGGCTTTAGATTTGGTAACAAACTTGTATTACAAGACAATGTTTTGTTTCATGTGTGAGGAGGACGACAAAACGTTACCAAGTTTCACTCCTTTCCTTGCAGTTTGGCGTGTAGGTGGATACACATACCATACATACTCATATGTACACACACGCACATACGCATAGTTCATAAGTAAAAAGCACTTGTACATAAGTTTACATATTCATTTAAGCGGAGCACATAATTCCACGCCTAGGGAGGACTATATTAAGATGCTTCAGATCATTGGGACACTCGCCGGGCCGAGCAGCTAGCCAGAGTAGAGTAGGAATAATGTTAGAGTAATGTTAGAGTAAGGCAGAGTAAACCGCCCAAGTGGGAGTAATTGTTTTGTCATCCCCAGGAAGAGAGCATTTCTGAGGGGGTGGGTGGTCTGGGTCGTAATCATTAGAACACACCGTAGCAAAACATTTGAAAACGTCTTTCAACGGAAAATGAAAACAAGCGGTTTTTATTGGACAAGTCCAGGTAGTCCCTCCCTGTTTCGGACTGTTTTCTTCTGTTTTGGTGTCTAATGAACACAACCCTGGTTCTCCCTGCTGTTGACTCGTGGACAGGGACAGATGGAGAGGCTGAAGTGTTGTTGTCACCATGATGCCAGACAGGCTAATCGATAGGGTTGGTAGGATTAGCAGGGTGCGTCTATTCAGTCTGGTTGGAGGCTTGCGTGTCGTTGTGGTCGCTGGAGCGGCTGTCGGCGTCATCATCAGAATTGTCCACGGAGGCTCCGTCGATCTGAAGCTGCCGGCTGCGGCCTGAACGGCTAGACGAGAAGCTGATGGGGCCTCCACGCCTGAGGAGGACAGGCAAATACATACATGGTTATTTATCACACCCACAGATCTATGTCAGTGTGTGTGTCCTGTTGCATCTATAGGCACGTTGATGAACATGTATGGGCAGTGATAACAATGAATGTCTTCTTCTTTGTTTTAAAGAAACTGTCAGAGGGAATGCCGACAGGCATAAATAACTACAGTATGTGAAGTGTATATACAGCGTGTTATGAGAGGCTATACCTCAGGCGGTTCTTGAGTGTGTTGACCTCGCGGTTCAGGCCCTCGCTGGCTTCGGTGGCGTCGTCCAGCTCCCTCTGTAGTTTCCTACGGGAGGCGTTGGCCCTGGTAGCCTCCTCCTCAGCCTCCTCCAGCTGACGCTTCAGCTGCTTCATACGAGAGTTGGCCTTCTCCATCTGACGGGGAGAATTTGAATTTTATTGGCACAATTCAACGTATTTACATAGCAAATTCATGGGCCAATTCAAAATGAAAACACTGCAAGTGCGAGAGAGAGAGAGACGAGAGAGAGAGAGAGAGAGAGAGAGAGAGAGAGAGAGAGAGAGAGAGAGAGAGAGAGAGAGAGAGAGAGAGAGATAGCAAGAGAGGGATAGAGAGAGAGAGAGAGAGAGAGAGAGAGAGAGAGAATCTGGACTTCACCAAAGAAATCGGAAATACAGACATTGTCATCCTACAAGAAACATGGTATAGAGGAGACGGACCCACTGGTTGCCCTCTAGGTTACAGAGAGCTGGTAGTCCCATCCACCAAACTACCAGGTGTGAAACAGGGAAGGGACTCAGGGGGTATGCTAATTTGGTATAGAGCAGACTTAACTCACTCTATTAAATTAATCAAAACAGGAACATTTTACATTTGGTTAGAAATTCAAAAGGAAATTATCTCAACTGAGAAAAATTTCCTCCTGTGTGCTACCTATATCCCCCACTAGAATCCCCATACTTTAATGAAGACAGTTTCTCCATCCTGGAGGGGGAAATCAATCATTTCCAGACCCAGGGACATGTACTAGTCTGTGGCGACCTAAATGCCAGAACTGGACAAGAACCTGACACCCTCAGCACACAGGGGGACAAACACCTACCTGGAGGTGACAGCATTCCCTCCCCCATATGCCCCCCTAGGCACAACTACGACAACATAACCAACAAAAACGGGTCACGACTCCTGCAGCTCTGTCGCACACTGTTCCCACGGGGGGCCAGTATATATATAAAAAAATATGTATTCACTAACTGTAAGTCGCTCTGGATAAGAGCGTCTGCTAAAAAAAATATATAATAATAATAATAATAAAACAAAATAGTCAATGGTAGGCTTCGAGGGGACTCGAGGGGACTCCTATGGTAGGTAGCTTAGTGGGTAAGAGCGTTGTGCCAGTAACCGAAAGGTCGCTGGTTCTAACCCCCGAGCCGACTAGGTGAAAAATCTGTCGATGTGCCCTTAAGCAAGGCACTTAACCCTAAATGCTCCTGTAAGTCGCTCTGGATAAGAGCGTCTGCTAAATGACTAAAATGTAAATGTAAATGTACACCTATAGCTCATCTCTTGGCAGTAGTACTGTAGACTACTTTATCACTGACCTCAACCCAGAGTCTCTCAGAGCGTTCAGTCAGCCCACTGACACCCCTATCAGACCACAGCAAAATCACAGTCTACTTGAACAGAGCAATACTCAATCATGAGGCATCAAAGCCAAAGGAACTATAGATGGAAGGAAAGTAGTGTTGAAACCTACCAAAAAACAATTAGGAAACAACAAATTCAATCCATTCTAGACAACTTCCTGGACAAAACGTTCCACTGTAATAGTGAAGGTGTAAACTTGGCAGTAGAAAACCTAAACAGTATATTTGACCTCTCAGCTTCCCTATCAAATCTAAAAATCTCTAACAGAAAACCAAAGAAAAGTAATAACAGTGATAAATGGTTTGATGAAGAATGCAAAAACCTAAGAAAGAAATGGAGAAACCTATCCAACCAAAAACATAGAGACCCAGAAAACCTGAGCCTACGCCTTCACTATGGTGAATCACTAAAACAATACAGAAATACACTACGGAAAAAGAAGGAACAGCATGTCAGAAATCAGCTCAATGTAATTGAAGAATCCATAGACTCTAACCACTTCTGGGAAAATTGGAAAACACTAAACAAACAACAACACGAAGAGCTATCTATCCAAAACGGAGATGTATGGGTAAACCACTTCTCCAATCTTTTTGGCCCTATAACAGAGAACAAACAGCAAAAAAATATACATGATCAAATGCAAATCTAAGAATCAACTATTAAAGACTACCAGAACCCACTGGATTCTCCAATTACATTGAATGAACTACAGGACAAAATACAAACCCTCCAACCCAAAAAGTCCTGTGGTGTTGATGGTATCCTCAATGAAATGATAAAATATACAGACCACAAATTTCAATTAGCTATACTTAAACTCTTTAACATCATCCTTAGCTCTGGCATCTTCCCCAATATTTGGAACCAAGGACTGATCACCCCAATCCACAAAAGTGGAGACAAATTTGACCCCAATAACTACTGTGGGATATGCGTCAACAGCAACCATGGGAAAATCCTCTGCATTATCATTAACAGCAGACTAGTTCATTTCCTCAGTGAAAACAATGTACTGAGCAAATGTCAAATTGGCTTTTTACCAAATTACCGTACGACAGACAACGTATTCACCCTGCACACCCTAATTGACAAACAAACAAACCAAAACAAAGGCAAAGTCTTCTCATGCTTTGTTGATTTCAAAAAAGCTTTTGACTCAATTTGGCATGAGGGTCTGCTATACAAATTGATGGAAAGTGGGGTTGGGGGGAAAAACATACAACATTATAAAATCCATGTACACAAACAACAAGTGTGCGGTTAAAATTGGCAAAAAAACACACACATTTCTTTCCACAGGGCCGTGGGGTGAGACAGGGATGCAGTTTAAGCCCCACCCTCTTCAACATATATATCAACGAATTGGCGAGGGCACTAGAACAGTCTGCAGCACCCGACCTCACCCTACTAGAATCTGAAGTCAAATGTCTTCTGTTTGCTGATGATCTGGTGCTTCTGTCACCAACCAAGGAGGGCCTACAGCAGCACCTAGATCTTCTGCACAGATTCTGTCAGACCTGGGCCCTGACAGTAAATCTCAGTAAGACAAAAATAATGGTGTTCCAAAAAAGGTCCAGTTGCCAGGACCACAAATACAAATTCCATCTAGACACCGTTGCCCTAGCGCACACAAAAAACTATACATACCTCGGCCTAAACATCAGCGCCACAGGTAACTTCCACAAAGCTGTGAACGATCTGAGAGACAAGGCAAGAAGGGCCTTCTATGCCATCAAAAGGAACATAAAATTTGACATACCAATTAGGATCTGGCTAAAAATACTTGAATCAGTTATAGAACCCATTGCCCTTTATGGTTCTGAGGTCTGGGGTCCGCTCACCAACCAATAATTCACAAAATGGGACAAACACCAAATTGAGACTCTGCATGCAGAATTCTGCAAAAACATCCTCCGTGTACAACGTAAAACACCAAATAATGCATGCAGAGCAGAATTAGGCCAATACCCGCTAATTATCAAAATCCAGAAAAGAGCCGTTAAATTCTATAACCACTTAAAAGGAAGCGATTCCCAAACCTTCCATAACAAAGCCATCACCTACAGAGAGATGAACTTGGAGAAGAGTCCCCTAAGTAAGCTTGTCCTGGGGCTCTGTTCACAAACACAAACAGACCCCACACAGCCCCAGGACAACAACAACAACAACACAACTAGACCCAACCAAATCATGCGAAAACAAAAAGAGAATTACTTGACACATTGGAAAGAACAAACAAAAAAACAGAGCAAACTAGAATGCTATTTGGCCCTAAACAGAGAGTACACAGTGGCAGAATACCTGACCACTGTGACTGACCCAAACTTAAGGAAAGCTTTGACTATGTACAGACTCAGTGAGCATAGCCTTGCTATTGAGAAAGGCCGCCGTAGGCAGACCTGGCTCTCAAGAGAAGACAGGCTATGTGCACACTGCCCACAAAATGAGGTGGAAACTGAGCTGCACTTCCTAACCTCCTGCCAAATGTATGACCATATTAGAGACACATATTTCCCTCAGATTACAGCGATCCACAAATAATTCGAAAACAAACCCAATTTTGATAAACTCCCTTATCTACTGGGTGAAAAACCACAGTGTGCCATCACAGCTGCAAGATTTGTGACCTGTTGCCACAAGAAAAGGGCAACCAGTGAAGAACAAACACCATTGTAAATACAACCCATATTTATGTTTATTTATTTTCCCATTTGTACTTTAACTATTTGCACATTGTTACAACACTGTATATATACATAATATGACATTTGAAATGTCTTTTGAAACTTCTGAGTGTAATGTTTACTGTTAATATTTATTGTTTATTTCACTTTTGTTTACTATCTACTTCACTTGCTTTGGCAATGTTAACACACGTTTCCCATGCCAATAAAGCCCTTAAATTGAAATTGAATTGAATTGAGAGAGAGAGAGAGAGAGAGAGAGAGAGAGAGAGATGAAGGGCAAAAGTTGATAGAAACTGGAAAAACAAGGATGGAGAAAGGAGACGAAAGTTTGGGACAGAGAAGAATTGAGAGAGAACCAAAGCTACAGAAGAGCG
This sequence comes from Coregonus clupeaformis, assembly GCF_020615455.1. Lineage (NCBI taxonomy): Eukaryota > Metazoa > Chordata > Actinopteri > Salmoniformes > Salmonidae > Coregonus > Coregonus clupeaformis. Next base: position 91,329,494 of record NC_059192.1, read on the forward strand.
TTGGGTGGGAAGAGGAGAGAGAGGGGTTCAGCACAGATGACACAGAGACACTCCGATTATATTGAATTCGTAGCTAACATGGCCTTTTACTCACCCTTTCTAAATGTCAGAACAGATTGTTCCCGGTTCACTGTGGACCCGAGATGACCACTCACCTGCTCCTTGTACTGGTCGGCATGGCGACGCTCGTCCTCCACCTGAATCACCACCTCTTTCAGCTTCTTCTCCGTGCGTCGGACGATCTTATTGGCTGCTGCCCTCTCCCTTGTAGGAAAAAGTGATAACGGGAAAGTGTGTAAATAGTGTCACCCTGACTGACTCATATCTGATGGGAACATACATTTGCATCAGGATGCAGTAAAATATTCCACTCTTGGCAACCTCATATATTTTCAGCCCCCTAATGTTAAAGGTCCAATGCAGTTGTATTTATCTCAATATCAAATTATTTCTGGGTAACAATAAAGTACCTTCCTGTGATTGTTTTCAATGAAAATGGTCAAAAACGAAACAAAACTAACTTCTTAGCAAAGAGCAATTTCTCAAGCAAGACATTTGCTAGGACTGTCAGGGAGTGGTCTGAGTGGGGAGGGGAATACTAGCTGTTATTGGCAGAGAAGTTTGGAACTCTTTGTTATTGGTCTATTAACTCATTTACCATCTGGTGATGTCACCAGGCAGGCCAAAACTCCATCCCACCAAACAGGCTGAAATTTCAGGCTGTCTTTATACTAAATGAGCATTACTATCATTTTCACAATTTCACAGTATTACTCCAACCTCAGTGTGGAAATATATATACACAGCATAGGAAAATCACGTTTTTGACTGCACTGGGGCTTTAAAGGTCCAGATTTTGAGTAGTTTGTAATCTGATTCTAGATCTGTGGTTAGGGGAAACTCCTACCTCTAGCGGTCTATCGAGTAGGGGTAAATCATTACAATGAGTGTATGAGCTAGAGACCACCTATTCGAGCCTACATTTAATTCTAGGTGACCTCCCATCTTTAAACTCTGACCCCCATTATGATGTCTATTTACAGTATATCAGGTATAGAAGGCTTCTCACTTGGCCTCCTGCTCCAGTTGCTCCTCAAGCTGCATTATCTTGGCGTCCAGGGCGGTGATGGCAGCCTTGAACTTGGACTTGACTGCCCCCTCCAGCTCTCCCAGCTTGGCCTTCAGCTCCTTGTTCTGCCTCTCCATCCCTTGACGGGCGTTCTCACTCTTCTGGGCCGCGCTGCGCTCCCCAGTCAGCTCCGTGTTCAGGGTGTCCACCTTGGGAGAGAAATGGGGATGAAGGGAGAGACGGTGACTCTTTGTCCATCTCTATATAAAACCGTTAGCTGTGGGTCCCAGAAAGTAGTCTGGTGAGGTACTTGTAATTGGAGTCTATAATAGACTACTCTCCAGGCCACAGAGAGAGTACTCTCCAGGCCACAGAGAGAGTACTCTCCAGGCCACAGAGAGAGTACTCTCCAGCCAACAGAGAGAGTACATTCTATGGTCCAGGAATCGTCTCTGTGTATGAGTGAATCTCAAAAGTACTTGTCCTCTTGTCCGATCTCCTCCTCAAAACGTCAAGAGACAATGCCGGTTTAAGGAGAGTTTTACCTGTTTTGTACCTGCATGATCTGTGTGTATGTGTTTGACAATGTGAGAGTTGTACTCTACCTGCATGGTGGTCTTGCGGAAGCGGTCGTTGAGCAGCTCCATGTTGCTCTGTTCCTCCTCTAGTTCCTCCTCCAGCTGCGAGATGCGGGCCTCCAGCCTCCTCTTCTCATCCAGCAGGGCCGACCTGACACAAACAAATGCATGATTCAGTGGTTGGTACAGAACACAGCATAAAGCTGCAATATGTAACTTTTTGGGCGACCTGAACAAATTCAGATAGAAATGTGAGTTGTAGGTCTGTCATTCTCATTGAAAGTAAGTCTGAGAAGCGGTAGATCTGTTCTATGTGTGCTATTTCTATGCTTCCCATTCTCAGCCTCGTTTTTTGCGTCTTTTACTTTCAGTTTTGTACACCAGCTTCAAACAGCTGAAAATACAAGATTTTGGATAGATAGTAGATAGTACAATGATTCTCTACACTATACATTGCTTGTTTTGTCACATAAACTGAAATTAGGCAAACTATTAAAATTTGAGCAACCAGTGATTTCTGCATATTGCACCATTAAATCTGTAAAAGATCATGCTTGAATTTGATCATTAATCAGGAAAATGTAGCTACTCACTTTCCAGAGGTGCTATTTGAGATCTCGTCGGCCAGCTCGTCTCTCTCCTGCTCAGCGTGTCTACGGGCCCTCTCTGAAGCCGCCAGGTCCTCCTGCAGCTGTAGGATCTCAGCTTCCAGGCCCTTGAGTTTCTTCTCGTTCTCCTTAGACTGGGCAAAGATCTCGTCACGGGATGCTCTGGCCTCCTCCAGCTCCCTCTGGTAGTCCTTCATCTGGGCCTGCAGGTGGCAGCAGCAAGGCAAAGAGTAAGACCAACTGTCTGAGGCAACTATACAGGGTTAGGGATGAACTCCATTTCCTCAATGCTCCTCTATGGCAGCATTTACACAGGCAGCCCAATTCGGATATTTTTTGCCACTAATTGGTCTTTTGACCAATCAGATCAATCTGTTGCCCATAATTGGGCTGCCTGTGTAAACGCAGCCTATCAGAAATTTTTTGAAATTCAGTTTTTCTTCCCGAATTGAATTGAAATGGAATCGACCCCAACCCCGCAGCTATACTGAATATAATAGTGTAAGGCCAGCGGGGAAGCTACAAATGAGACCAGACCAACTGGGACAACTAGAGTTTACAGCATCAGGGATGTAATCTGAATACAGACGTTGGTAGTGCTGGGCATATTGTGGTGAATTATTATTAATGAACTGTAGAGTTTAATGGAGTATGAGGTAGAACTGGGTTAATCAAGAGCATAAAGTTAGAATTCTTTGTTACTGGGCCAGGAATTGTATTGGGTCATTTAATTTCACTGTGTGGGTGAGTAGAGAGGGAATCTGCCCTAGGGTCAGATTGCTTGTTCTTACTTAGATCCATGGTTGTCTTATCATATCAAAGACTGAAACGGGCTTGGGCCGTTTGTTTTTGTCTTCAAACACAGTGAAAAGAGCCAGGGTTGAACAGAGTTTAAACTAAACATGAGTGTTTTTGCAAGATAAGGATTGATTGATTGTAGTACTCTGAACTTAATGAAAGTTGAGTTTAGCCGCTCTCAGAGACAAAGGAAGTGGGCGGAGCAATACAAGAGCGGGAAAACTAAAGAGGACTATATAAGATGGAGGGAGACCGTAAGGGGGTGTGCCACTCTGCAGACGGGTATCGGCTTTGTTGAAACTTTAATAAAGTAATTTTCTTGATGCAACAAAAACTCTGTAAGACCTTATTTGTAATAAAGTATAGTGGTTATTTTCCACAACATAATTCTAATCTAGGCTACATTAAAGCTGACTACACAGGACAGGTATGTAGTTGGTGGACAGACAGGCACAGATACCATACCTGTAGAGGCTACCGGTCCATTTTATTGATAAAAGGATACAGGTGTAATAAATAATATTGCTGATTATCAGAGATCAGACAACCAGGAGTTCCTAATTAATCAGGCAAAAAAGATTAACATTTTCGGGTTGCAAAATTCTGGTAACTTTCCCAAACTTCCCAGAATTCCTGGTTGGAAGATTCTTGGAATTTGGGAAAGTTACCAGAATTTTGCAACACTATTTATAATCTATTGATAGCTCAACAACACAATTTGAGGATGGACATGCAAACACAAATCCTGTATGAAGTCTCACCTGTAGTTTTCTGAGCTGTTTGATGGCTTCATCTCTGGCCTTGTTGGATGCTTCTATCTGCCCCTCCAGGTCCTTGAGGTCCATCTCCAGCTTCTTCTTAGCTGCCACGGCCAGGGCTCTCTGCTTCCTCTCATCCTCCAGCTCTGCCTCCATCTCACGAACCTGGGGAAGGGGTCAGACAACAAGATATTGCAGAGAGGGTTGAAAACACCATCTTGCTCGGATACAATAACAGTTAGGGTGAAGATAGATGGGGAGTCCACAATGAGTCCATAAGTTAAAGTTTTAGTCCTGAAGGGCCATATAATAAGGTGGTGATTATTTTCTCCGAGCTGTTGGCCTAGCTAAATCAAACACCTGAGTTTCTATTGGAGGTGTGCATGTTACTCCCCAAAAAGGGTCCTCTCTGCTTGCCTCTGTACCTGTTTGACCAGCGTCCTCTTCTTCTCCTCGTTCTGTTCGTCTCTGGCCTGCAGGTCCCTGTCAAACTGGGCCTTCATGGCCTGCATGTTGACCTCCAGACGCAGCTTGCCGTCCTCCGTGGCCTGCAGCTCGTCCTCCAGCTCCTCCAGCTGGGTCCTCATCTCCTCGACCTGCTGCTCCAGGGTGCGCTTCGACTTCTCCAGCTCATGGACCTACACACAGGGGGACGTAGAGAGACTGGTAGCAACAACATCTCTTTCTGAGTCTAAACTGTCATAAGGAAGCTATCCCATAGGATTTGTCAAACAAATTCTCACTCAAAGCAACATTCTGAGGTGGGTGGACAGCGTTCTTTCAGAAAGCTTTATGTGTGTAAGGTCTCCAACAAAGTTTGGGAACCACCATCAGCTCCAGTAACACCGCTTTCTCACTCATTATGTGGTGGGTGGATTGGTGGCCATATTGGAAGAAACCTACCAAAACCTGTGCATTTTGGTTCTATCAATTCTCATTGGATGAGCCAAGTCTAGGTTTAGGACTGGGTTGTATAAGGTATTTGAGAAGCTTCAGCTCCTGTACGGGGGTTTAAACTACGTACGCTCTTGCCCACGTCGTCCTTGGAGCTCATCAAATCCTCCATCTCAGTCCTCAGCTGCTTGTTGAGCCTCTCAAACTCCTCCTTGGCCTCCAGGGCCTCGTCCAGAGCCCGGGCCATAGACAGAGCCTTGGTCTCCTTCTCCCTGGCCTCAGCCTCGGCCTTGTCACGCTCCTCAGCATAGCGGGCAGAGATGGTCTTCTCCTCAGCCAGGAGCTAACATAGAGGGAGAAGATTGTGATGAAGAAGGATAGCAAGTAAAGCCTTACCGGTAAGTTATGTTAACGAAGGCAATAATTTAAATCAAGAAATCACAAAAACTCAGCCATTTCTTCATTAACGGCAGGTCTGCTTCTATTTTGCAGAGAGGGGAGAAGGAGATAAGCAAAGGTGAGAGGAGGGAGAAAAGGAAGAGAGATAGAGGAAAGGTGAGACAAATGGAGATGATACGATACCTGGTCGAACTTCTTCTGCTTCTTCTCCAGGTTGGAGACGATGGTCCTCTGGTGGTCCAGGTCCACCATGAGGTCGTCCAGCTCCTGCTGCAGGCGGGTCTTGGTCTTCTCCATCTTGTCGAAGGCGGAGGCCTTCTCCTCTAGCCGCTGGCTAGTCAGCTCCATGTCCTTCTGCAGCTTCCTCTTCACCTCCTCCAGAGACTCCAGGGTCCCCACGTCCTCATCCAGCTTCTTCCTAGACTCAAACAGCTAGGTAGAGAAGTTCTTACATGAGGAAATAATGTTCGCAGCTTTGTGAGTGAGCATTTGATATACAGAAAATGACAGTGGTCTTTTAAAAAAAACCACATTACTGATATTATATTCAACCAGTGTTAGGGAAGCTACTATGAAAATATATTTTACCAAGCTACCAATTACTTCACACTGAAAGAAGTTAAGCTACACCAAAACTACCCTACTTTAAAAAGGTAGTTGACTACATCCAAACTACTTTGTGAAAAAGTATATCTAAATCTGAAATGTCATAGACTACAAATTGCAAGAATAGATCACTTTCGGGTCATATGTTAACAGAATGTGTTATTTAGCCTATTAAACAAAAACGACGTTCCAAGAGAAAATTAGGCAGGTCTAATGCCGAAAAATATAATAAATTATGGCCTACTTCACCCATATTTTATTTTATTTTTGCAAAATAAGTACTGTGTAGTTCCAGTACTTAGCTACACCACTACATGGCAAAAAAGTAATTAACTACTGACAACACTACCACCAAGCTACTGCAAAATGTACTTAAATTACTAGTTGAACTACATGTAGTTTACTTCTCCCCGACACTGTATTCAACTTATATCCAATACCTATTTCGTGAGTAAGGAATCTAGCTACCACAACCTGTAATGAATATCAATGGTGTGTGTACACAGACGGAAATCCTGGTCCTTCTATTGGCAGTGAAACAATAAGAATGCCAGTGGGGTCCATACCTGTGCCTGCAGCGTGGCCAGTTGTTTCTCCAGGTTCCTGTGGGCCTCCTCGTCCTCCTCCTGCTGCTCCTGCAGGGTGCTGTTGTCCTCCTCCAGCTGACGGATACGACCGCTCAGGTTCAGCTTCTGACGAGTCTCCTCCTGGAGCAGCTCCTACACACACACACACACAATAAGACTCTTTGGAAATTAAGTTGTTTTTACAGATTGGCATTAGCTACAAGTGTCTCCAATAATGAAGTGTCATCAAAGGACATTTGCTTCCATAGCATATTACAATATCTCCAACTTCGATTTCAAACTATTAGAGCATGTAATGGCTTGGTGACGTATATGGTGTCTCACCTGTGTGTCCTGAAGAGTACTCTCCAGGCTGGCTGAATCCTTGGCCAGCTTGATTCCCTTTTTCTCAGCGTCCTCCAGCAGGGCGGAGACAGTGTCCAGCTCCGTCTACAGACAAAGGTCTATTAATATCTCTTCATATTCACATGAAAACATATTACTCCATTTTGAGAAACCAACTGACTTCATCACATAGTCCCAGTGGTCTCCCCCCTATGAGGGGTGTGATGACGACAGACAGACAGTATGGTCCATTGACTTGCCCTCTAACCTGTAGTTTGTGTGTGCGGTCGGCCAGCTCTACTTTAGCCCTCTCTCCCTCGGTGGCTCGGGCCATGAACTCCTGCAGCTGAGCCTCCATCTTCTTCCTCTTGTGTTCTGACTCTGTCTTGGCCTGCTGTAGCCCCTTCACCTCGCTCACCAGCTCCTTGTTGTCACTCTCCAGGGTACACTTGTTCTTCTCCAGGTTGGACTTGAACTGCAGCGGAACGAGGGGAGAGAGGGGTTGTGTTATACATTGGGGAGACAAGATAATTTTACAGGGTATGTTGGGGAGATGGATGTTGGGTAGGCCCACCCTCTTGGCCTGCTTAGCAAAGTAGTGATAGTGTAGTGTTACTACTGTATGAGATGACGTTATGTTGACAGGTGTATTTTCTCAGGTGGCGACCAATGATTTATATATACACTAGATGACTGATAGAGGGCGCTGTGTTGAAGCCACCTTCCCGCCATCTTGGCACTCCCCCACCGTTGTAAAAAATAATATTTTGGAAGCTATAGAAATGCATTTATTAATGTCTACATTCGTTTTTGCCACGTTTATTCTATTACAGACACCTTAATGCATACTTTTACATTATATTATGAGCTAAACATAAAAAATGTAAATTAAATATAAAAACACGTAGTATACTTTTTAGAGATTACTAATGTTACTGTCCCCATGACAACACAACGTAATTAAATACATGTAATTCTGTCCTTGAAACATTTAATTTAAATACTGTAGAATTCCATTAATTCCTATGGAGGACTGCTCCTACTGGGGAGTGTCAATATGGCTGACCTGCTGGCTTCAAAGCCTCTCAATGGCCAATACATAGTGTCAACAATCCAGGGTTTACATACATCATTGGAGGAGATCCACCCTCTTGACCTGCTAAACATGTATGTAGTGTTACTACTGTATAATGACGTTATGGTTGGTAGGTGTCATGTCTGATGGTGGACCTAGCCTCTTGGCCTGCTAAACATGTAATGAGATATGTTATTAGATGATTGACAGGTGTATTGTCTCTGATTATAGACCCACCCTCTTGGCTTGCTCCAAATTCTCAGACAGCTCCTCCAGGGCGGTGGAGTGTCTCTGTCTCATCTCCTGGACCTGAGACTCGTGGTTCTTGGTCTCCTCGTCGATGGCCTTCTTCAGCTCAGCCACCTCCTGCTCTCGCTTGGTCCTGAGAGGAGAGAAGGAGAGGAGAGGGGGGTTAGGAAGGTAGACCCATAAAAGACACCTCACTGAGGGGCTGTGTCTCTCCATAGCCCCATACAGATACACACGCAGGTACTTTGCTAAACTATGACAGTGCCACTTTTTCAGTGCGACCCTACAATGGTTCTTTATCAATTTCTAAAAGCACTGAATAAACATATTGGGACTACAGTAAACATATAAACGTATCACCGCAGCAGAGAGCAGTACATCTGAGGCTTGACAAGCAGTGTTCAAGTACCTGAGCTCCTGCTGGGCGGCGGTGGTATCCAGAGTGTCCTCCAGCTCAGTCTTCAGAGCCTCCAGCTCCTCACTGAGGTCCCTCTTGAGTTTCTCGGCCTTGTTCCTGGACACCTTCTCTGACTCCAGGTCCTCCTGCAGCTCTGACAGCTGGGCCTGCAGCTCCCGCACAGCTTTCAGGGCGTTGTTCTTCTGGGCCGCCTCGTCATCACCCCTGGTACACACACACACACAACAAACCATTAGCAAAATCAACATGGAAATCATTAGACTAGTTAGCTAATGCCAGGATACATTCCATTTGAATGAAGAGGTGAGAAATCATGTTAACTGTGGGGCGTTCATCTGAGCAGTACTTTTGACAGTACCAGAGATATCCAAATGTTAGGATCATTTTGGGTAAAACCATGGAAACACAAAACTGGTACATAAAATCACTACACATTCTCTAAATCCCCCAAAATGTCGGATCATTTCAAAATCATACAGGCCCTAGCAAGTGAGACTGCAGTCTGGTAACAAAACCCCAGTGAACACAGGGTGGCAGTGTGATCGACCTTACAGCGGGTGAGCTCATGGAGGACCAGTGTGTGTTAGTCAGCCTGCCGTGTGTGTTTGTGTGTGTGTCTGAGAAGTGAGTTTCTTGAATGTGTCCGTCTGTGCCTTTCTCTGTCAGTAGAAATGCCATTGAGAGCGAAGCCATAATGAGATTGAATATGTGTTCTTGCTAGCAGTCAGGCTAGATTAAACTATTACTATTATTCTGGATTCACTCTAATATATCTACTCTGGATTGTTCATTGGATTCGTTCTGTCATTTCTTGATTTGATTTTTGATTATTTGTGTATTTGTATTGTTTTTGTAAGACATCCTACTGCACTGTTGGAGCTAGTAACATAAGCATTTCGCTGCACCTGCTATAACACCTGCAAATCTGTGTACGTAACCAATACACCTTGATTTGACTCCTGAGTCCTGCCTGCATTCCTTAGACATTCCTGTGTTACAGCTTCTGAAGAGGCCTGTCCCTTTGCCAGGACCAAATAATGACTCCATGTCCAATTAGGTATTACACACTGATGAAGCCATGGATAACAATATAATAGCTACTAATGAGTCATTATAGTCAAATAGCAATGTCCAGACTTTGGTAATACAATAGCCCCACAATTATAAACATTCATAGAATTCCAACTGAAATACTTTAGCCTAAGTGTAATGGTTTAATCAACTAGCCTATGACCAAGTGATGATTTCAGAAGGTCATTTAGGACTGACTGTTTCCCATTGGCCTACAGTCTACACCTGAATTCGCCACATCCAAATGATTGGACTTCACCTTCATGCCAATGACCTCTTGCAGCCAGAGGAGGAACTAATTAGTATGTGGTCTCAGTTTCCCTAATCAAAAGGGACTTAATTGAATGTGACACCAAACGTGTTGCTCATGAATATTTTCCACTAAATTAGGTCTGAATTGGTTTTGGATTACAAAGAATGTTAAATTAACAATCAAGCTAGATTGAGGTAATAATTGGATGCAAGTTGACACTCTTTCTCCCTTCTTCCAAGAGACAGGTCTTTTTCAAGCCATATCTGGTAATGTTTTCTTTTAATCCAGCAGCCCTGTTCAGAAGCTATTCAAAATAAACGTCTGTGAAGACAACAATTCCCTCTGAGGTGTGAGACGATCCGTCATGGCATGTCCAAGCTGAGATTCCTTTTCCTTTCCGTTGGAAAATGTAGTGAGAGACTTGGATGGGGCACATCATCAATCTCTATCAATCTGCCTCGGAGTGTGAGTGTGTCTCTAGTGAGGATGATAGCCAGCATAACAGCACACACTGCACTAAGGAAGGCATTGGTTTAGTTTAGAGTGAACCCATGCCACTGAACAACTAAGCAGCTGGACTGTGTGGCTGCTTTTAAATATTTAGTTCAAAGCCAACATGAGGGTATGTGCCCACATGAAAAAATACTATAGTATACTATGGTTAAATAATATTGTATTCACTGTAGTGTTTTTGCAGACTTTACTGTAGTATACTGTAGTATTTACAATCTACTGCACTGTTGGAACTAGTAACATAAGCATTTCGCTGCACCTGCTATAACACCTGCAAATCTGTGTATATACTATAGTAATTACTGTAGTGTTTTTGTGGCCTGTAGTATACTGTAGTATTTACTATAGTATTCTATAATATACTACAACATTATATAGTAAGTACTATACATGATTGAGGTATACTACAGTGTGTAGTATAGTATTCTACAGAATTCTATAGTAAGTACTGTAGTATTCTATAGTAAACTGTTGTATTTTTTTATATGTATGTGTGTGTGTGTGTGTGTGTGTGTGTGTGTGTGTGTGTGTGTGTGTGCCCGCTGGGTCTCAACTGCTTGCCCTGTAGAGTGGACTGTTGCTATGGGGACAGGCGATGGAAGTGGGAGTATATGTGTGGGTGCACATTTAGCCGGTATGGTTTACTGGACCACAGTAGTGGCCGGGCAGGTTGCCATAGGAACAGGCAACCCCCAGCGGTACAGGCTTGCATGGTGGGCAAAGTTTATCTATTCATAATCTATTCCCCTTATTGATCCAGGTAGCGTTCAGATAGTATATCCTCCATTTCATTTCATTTCACCATTTCAAAACATTTTCTCTTGTATCGTGCAAACTGAACACAACCCATGAACGTTATTGAGAATCCATTTTGGGGCTGGAGGGGAGTATCTCACCTGGCCAGAGCGGCCTGTAGCTCCTCCTCCTTCTTGGCCAGCTGGATCTTGAGCTCCTCTATCTGGGCCTGCAGCTCAGCTATCTGGTCCTGGAGGTCAGTGGTCTCAGCGTCTAGCTTCCTCTTGGCCTTCTCCAGCTCCTGGCGAGTCTTCTCCTCCTTCTTCAGGCGCTCTGATGAGACACACACACACACACACACACAATGAAAATAGATGTTGGCCCAGCACTCAAAAGTATCCACTCCAACATTCCACTTAAGCAGTAGTAACCAGATTCTTCAGCTTGGTAAGCCATTAAGTCATTGTGGTGTCCGAACTGAAATGGAACTCACATTACCAGGGAAGTCTTAATATTATCTAGTCTGTAGTCTTATCTTAATCTTATTTTATGCAGTTGAATGTCTGCCATGTTGAGGGAGTTACAGTAAGTTCTACAATTAATCTTTCCTGCATCCTCAAAACGCATTTGAGAAGAATGCCTGACGGGAAGGACATCGGACCTTCTCCTCCAACGCAGTTTGAGAAGACAGCGAAGAGAAAGAGAGCAAGGAATCGAGGAGACCAATTGAGGAAGAGCCACAGTGAAGCCTTTACCTTCCAGGTCCACCATCATCATCTCCTGCTTGTTCTTGACCTTGCCCAGGTTCTTGGCCTTCTCCTCCTCCTCCGTCAACTGGGAGGTCATCTCGGCCACACGGTCGTCCAGCAGCTTCTTCTCCTGTTGGGTGGAGAGAGGAGAGGAGAGATGTTAAACCCCTCTACAGTTTTCTACAACAGGGGTCTACAACGTGTGGCTCCAGAGCCGCATGTAGTTCTTCAGCTTCCCCTTTATGGCATCCTCTAATAAATCATTTGTATCAGATTAAGATAATCTTAAACATCTCTACTATCCCCTGTACCCTTTAGGGCTCTATACATTTCCAATGCCTAATTTATGCCTTTCGCTTCAATCAAACGCCCATTCCCATCCGCACAGGGTTCCGCGTTCAGTGTTGGGAGGGGACATTCGATATTGCGTCTTCTGGTTTCGTTCGAGAGGACCTAGCGGAAGGTGTGGAAGCAGAAGGTGTAGATTAGGCTTAAGTGTGCCCTCTTCTCTGACCTTGAGGAACTTGGAGTTCTGGTCCTCCAGCAGTAGAATGTCCTCCTCCATCTTCTTGATCTTGGCCTCGGCCGTCACCTTCTCCAGCTGCAGCTTCTGCCTGGCTGCCTCCTCCTCATCTAACTGCTCCTCTAGATCCTATGGATAGACAATGGACATACATACATTCAACCAAAAGACACTCAGTATCTTCAGCACAAGGATATGTATTGCAATGCTGAAGTTATCAATAGTTTTAGTTAGAATGAATTCCATCTAAACCAACATTAACTCATCAACTGATGGTGTGTGTGTGCGCGCATATGTCCATGCTGCATCCATATGTGCATATATGTCTCTCTCTCTCTCTGACCTGGATGTGGGACTGCATCTTCTTCTTCTCGTTCTGCATGCTCTGGTTCCTCTCCTCCTCCTCCTCCACTCTGGACTCCAGGTCATGGAGGATCTCCTCCAGCTCCTGCTTCTTAGCGGCCAGGCGGGCCCTCATCTCCTCCGCCTCGGCAAACAGCTCTGTCTCCGCCTGCAACTGCTCTGCTAGGATGTTCTTCTCTTCTAGGAGCTGTGGGGGACACACAGGATAGAGAGGAAAGTTTACCTAAGCTACTTTATCCTATTAGAATGTCAAAGGTCAAATCTCCCCAAGCCCACTACTCAACCATCCAACCCAACCATCAAAGTTAATATGTTGTTTTATCTTCTGCGGTGTATATTTCAGAAGAATAGCTAGATTTATGTATGGAGTCATGGGAAGGGGTTCCATCCCTCTAGCAGGAGGACAGGCGCAGGAACTAGTAACTCACCTGTTGGTGTTTCCTCTCCATCTCCACCAGCTCTCCCTCCACCTTGCTCTGTCTCTCCTTCACCTTGACCAGCTCCTCGTCTTTGGCCAGCATCTCCTCCTCCTGCCTGGTCACCTGGAGCAGAGGCTTCACCTGGAAGACAAAAATAAAAAGAGGGTCACATCAAGGTCAGGGAAGGGAGGAAAGGAAGAAAGGAATAGAACAGGATTGAGAGAAATGGTCATATGAATCCGGTTAACACTGGGTGTAGATGAGCTCTCACAGCACTCTCCATCAGTAAAACCCCCACTCACCTTGGTGAAGAGTCTCCACCACTGCCAGTGGCGCAGCTTGAGGTAGGCAGCACAGTTCCTCTGGAGGACCTTCAGAGCACTCAGCTGCTGCTGCTTCTTAGCAAATGCCCTGACGAGAGGAACAGATCCATAATTAAGAGAATGATATCACAAAGCTTTACTTAAGCTACTTAACTTGGCCATAGCTGTATCCCAAACCATAACACATACAGTATCATTTTTACTTTATACAGTTTTAGCAACTTCATAATTTATCTGTACTTATGCCCAATTTTTTGTGAGTTGCATTGAAATCAAAGGGCATGAACATGCCTCAGTAAGGAGGGGGAAATTGAAACATACTTGACTGAGTGATAGGGGACAGAAAGTTGGGCTGCTGAGTCATGGTACTTACTACGCAAAGTGATTTGAAGTCTGGAAGTCTGGAAAGTCTGGCTATATAAATATTAATTCAGTTATGAATCAATTATTAATCCTAATGACTCACTTGCGTGCCAGGTAGCCGCGGCAGACGGACTGGAAGTAGATGATGATATCGGTGATCTTCAGGTCTCTCTCCTCCTCCAGGTGGGCCAGGACTCCGGTCCTGAAGAAGATCTTACTCTGGCCGATACGGAACAGGTTGGGGTCCAGTTCCAACGCTCGGATCTGTTACAATACACAGGAGAATATGAGGAAATGGGGAAAATCAGCATGCAAATCAGATAATTTTTTAAATTGTATCATTCAAAACAGGGTGGTGCATTGACACAACTAATCTGTTCATGAGTTTGAACACTTTGCTCATTGTGTTAGTTAATAGATAACATCGGAAGCCCTTACCATCCTCTCACAGGCCTGTTTCCCGTCCATGAAGCCCTTGGGGATGGCATTAGGGGTCAGGATCTCGTACCTGGGAAATAGGGAGGTATTAGGAGTTAACACACTGGCATATACCCAGAGACCACTGTAATTGAAGGCAGTCTAGTCTGCTCACAGTGAAGACAAAGAACACAAGAACAATAGTTATGTGTCCTGTTTCCGTGGTTACCTCTGTCTGAACTCCTGGAAGACGATGCGGTTGGGGAAGCCCTGTCTGCAGATACGGATCCCCTCCAGAACTCCATTACACCTCAGCTGGTCCAGAACCAGGTGGGGCTCCAGCTTACCAGCCTAACAGGGGAGACAGATGAAGTGAAGCGTTAGAAATAAATACAAAATTCTGGTACAGGTGCAAAGACCATTACCTATTAACCTCATGTCTACAGAAGGTCTAGCGATCTATACTCAGAGAAAACCCTCAAATTAAGAGATCAATTCAAGTCTCACCCCTTCTGTTGGCTATAGTATCAAACAGGAGGCCTGGTATGGTTAGACTGACATGTACAGTATGACAGGATATACTACTCACCCTCTTCTCGTGGTTAGGGATTATGCAGCGGACGAAATTGGGGTTGGTGTTCCTCAAGGTGGCCATGAGCTTGGTGAGGGACTCCTTGTAGAGCTGGCCCACCGTGCGGAACATGCCCTTCTTGGTCTTGTAGGTGGCTCCGAACGTTGTCTCCGCCATGCCCGCCACCTGGTCCAGGCCCACGATGCGGTCCACTGGTGAGGAGAGAGAGAAAGGGGTTAGAAGAGAGGGGTCGGACTTGGAGAGAGGTGTTGGGCGCTAGATCCCAGACAGACAGACACAGGATGCTGGGAGTAGCAGCAGCCAGCAGCAATGTGTGTCAGCTGCAGGTGTAGATTGATGAGGACCTCTAGTTATGACTGGCAGCCTCTGTGGATTTGTGGGTATGGGGCAAGGACAGGGCAAGAGGATCACCTAAAAGTGACACTATACAGTAGTTTCCCAACTCCGGTCCTCCAGTACCCCCAACAGTACACATGTGTATTGTAGCCCCGGACAAGCATAACTGATTCAACATGTCAACTAACCATCAAGCCATCGATGAGTTGAATTAGGCTGTTTTTGTCCGTGGCTACAACAAAGATGTGTGCTGTTGGGGTTAATGGAGGATACTGCTATACAGTATACATGCTTGGTTCAAGGGTCTGTATTCTTAAACGTTCTTCAGGCTAGGTACAGCTGATGAGTGGAGAGGGATGGTTGCTAGCGGCAAAAGCAGGTATTCCTGAGCACTATGTTCCCATACTACTCCTTTCAGCAATCATTCAAAGTGACAACCTTTTAGGATAACAAAACATTTAAGGCCTATTCTTTGGTATGAAACTAAAGGCATTTCACAGCCTGGGACATTTCCTACACATTGGCTTTTTTCATCATATTAGCACAATCTGCCAGTCAGTCACACAGGGCCATATCATATCCATAACTTCAGATTCACTACATGCCTTGTTTCATTTTGGCGTGTTATTATTGCTGGGCTTGCGTGTTGACAAGTGTCATATTTCCAACACGTGGCATTAAACAGATTTGATACGAGACATGCTGATGAATTGTTTATCCAAGAGTCCGTATGGGTAATTTATCAAAATTAAACCTCCGACTATGTTATTAGGCTCCTAGGGTTTCAGGCAGACAGAACTCCAGGAATGTCCTACAAAGTTCCAGACTTTAGTATTCAGTCTGTTGATATTGTACCACTGTCACACCTGCTGTGTATCAATGTCTATAGTACTGTAGAATCGGGCCAAGAGAAATGCCAAATACTACATGTGGTTCCAATTCTCTGCTACTTTGAAAAAATGTAGGGGGAAATGAATGCCATTAATCTTTCCTCAGTCAAGCCTCAATTCTTTAATTCCCTTTACGCTTAAATATATGCCCTTGAATGGGATTAAAACCCTTAAGAAAAATACAGATTCCAGAAAGGAGCATTGGCTTTGGTTCAGAATACTGAATACCCAGTGCTCTTAACCTTTCCACCATACCACAAGGCCATAGACCATTTCTTCTGCCTCTCTTGAAATCAGTGACTTCAGAAGCTTTTCCTTTAGTTAGCCTGAGTTGGCTAAAGGCCTTCCCACACTGTACGTCGGATTCAGTCTTTTACGGTTATTACATGCCACACTGTGCGTTGTTACCAAATTAAAATGTTGATATCCACCTGGCCAGATTATACGATTTGCTTCAGTTCAGTTGTCACATTCTGCGATTGGCATGCAAGGCTTTGTCAGCCGACGTAGGCTACGTCAACCGCAGCGGTGTATTTGAGATGCAATGTGCCAGCACCAGCAGAACAAGCCTCCCTCTATGCTTATGTGCGAGTGAAGTGAGTTCTGAAAAACTGAAAGTATGCATCTTATAAATAGTTTTCACATACGAACTTCATACACTACCGGTTAAAAGTTTTAGAACACCTACTCATTCAAGGGTTTTTCTTAATTTTTACTATTTTCTACATTGTAGAATAATAGTGAAGATATCAAAACTATGAAATAACACATATGGAATCATGTAGTAACCAAAAAAGTGTTAAACAAATACAAATATATATTTTGTATTTGAGATTCTTCAAATAGCCACCCTTTGCCTTGATGACAGCTTTAAACGCTCTTGGCATTCTCTCAACCAGCTTCATGAGGTAGTCACCTGGAATGCATTTAAATTAACAGGTGTGCCTTCTTAAAAGTTAATTTGTGGAACTTCTTTCCTTCTTAATGTGTTTGAGCCGATCAGTTGTGTTGTGACAAGGTAAGTGGGGTATACAGAAGATATTCCTATTTGGTAAAAGACCAAGTCCATATTACGGCAAGAACAGCTCCAATAAGCAAAGAGAAATGACAGTCCATCATTACTTTAAGACATGAAGGTCAGTCAATACGGAAAATCTCAAGAACTTTGAAAGTTAAATAAATGCTTCACAGAGTTCAAGTAACAGACACATCTCAACATCAACTGTTCAGAGGAGACTATGTGAATCAGGCCTTCATGGTCGAATTGCTGCAAAGAAACCACTACTAAAGGCCACCAATAAGAAGAAGAGACTTGCTTGGGCCAAGAAACACGAGCAATGGACATTAGACCGGTGGAAATGTGTCCTTTGGTCTGGAGTCCAAATTGGAGATTTTTGGTTCCAACCGCCGTGTCTTTGTGAGAAGCGGTGTGGGTGAACAGATGATCTCCATGTGTATTTCCCACCGTAAAGCATGGAGGAGGAAGTGTGATGGTGTGGGGGTGCTTTGCTGGTGACACTGTCTGTGATTTATTTAGAATTCAAGGCACATTTAACCCTTGAATGAGTGGGTGTTCTAAATATTTTGACCGGTAGTGTATGTACGAACTCAGAATGAATTATGCCTCCCAAAAATAACATGGTCGCTGTAGTAGAACGTTTATTTTGATTGGAGATTTTGTGCATTTATCAAAATCCCATCAGGTAGCCTGATTCCAGATGTGTTATGTAGCCACAATTATTAGGGAAATCGTTCTTCTTGCAAAGCATGTAAACGTTTAAATCAAACTATTATATTAATCTGACTATTCAGAATAATCGTATTATTGTGTGCATACTCAGTGCCGGCCGTGTTCCTATTGGTCAGTTACTGGAATCGGCTCGTAACACCAGCTACGCTGCACGATAAAGGCAAAACAATTCTGACACTGCCAGAACTTTGTCAGAGCCTACGACCGCATGTAGTGGTACTTATTCGTCAGACCTAGACCCTGTCACACTAAACGAGCCAAGACGTCCGACAATTGTTTACGACCTAAGAATATGCCCACGACGTGGACATTTTGTCTGCGACGGCAAAACCGTGGCATAAGACGGCTAAAATCACACAGTCTGTGTGGGCCTTAAGGCATAGCTGTGAGAACACAAGTCCCTTGTTGTTCCAGAGAGCAGAGTGTCTTTCTACCAGCGACCAGGCAAACTCTGATAACATTTTCCTTGTTGAACGACACCGATCTTAAAAAAGGATGAAATGGAATTGACCATATGGAACTGATAGAGAGGGTTATGAACACTGCTGGTTCGTTCTGACCATTTCCATCTGTCAAAATGGTGGAACTTAATACAACGTCAGAGTCAATATCCCACTAGAATCAAGAACGGTCATGACACACATTTCGGAGTAGAAATTGTATTTTCTTCACGGTGTAATCATAAAATAATTAGAATTGAAAAACAACAATATGGGCTTTCAGACCAATTTAGTCTCAGTAGGCACTATCTTACGCTAGCAGGAGAAGAGCATTGCTGAAAGGTATTGCCGTCCATTGGCCTAATGACTACTATACTAGTACTGAGACATAGGCGACGACCAACAATGACATGCAGCCTAGAAGCAACGGGAGGCAGGTAGCTTAGTGGGTAAAAGCGTTGTGCCAGTAACCGAAAGGTCGCTGGTTCTAATCCCCGAGCCGACTAGGTGAAAAAATCTGTCGATGTGCCCTTGAGCAAGGCACTTAACCCTAATTGCTCCTGTAAGTCGCTCTGGATAAGAGCGTCTGCTAAATGACTAAAATGTAAAAATGTATATGGAGGTAGGCTACACCATGCTGCACTGCTAAGCCATGGACCTACATCAGCATGTCATAACATACAACATCATCTATCTCTATGGACAACACCATGCTGCGCTGGTAAGCATGGAACCTTCTACAGCTACATTCATTACATTCACCTGGAGGCTCATCAAGACTAGTGACATTGTTCTGTATCTCTACGATACAGAGAGACAGGGGGATAAAAACACCTGACAGAAGAGAAAATAAAGAAAAGCGAAAACAGAAAACAGAGGTTAGTAGGCTGAAGTCCGATTGATTATTATTAGCACCATGTTAGCTAAATAAGTAGCAAACGTTGTACATTGACAATCCCTAAAACAAATATGCCTAAATGATGATGAATTAACCAATCTAACTAATAATAACCGTTAATCATCAAGCCAGTGCTAACACATTCCTTCTCTGTTAACCATCTGGACAGGACAGGGGCCGGGGACTTAACTTACCATCTTTCCAGAGCTCGGCCACAAACTTGTCAGTGGACTGGTTGAGCAGCGAGGCCACGTTGTCATTCAGGGGGTCCATGTTCTTCATCAGCCACTCATCTGCCTTGTAGTCCACCTGAGAAGAGGAGAGAAGGTCAGAACCATCCAGGCCTAGAGAGATATTAGCAATAATTGCCCTTCAGGGATGAATAAAGTTTATTGAATTGAACTGTTGGAGAGTGGTGATATACAACAAAATGACTGTTGAGGTTCCAAATTCATGTTAGAAAGCGAGGGTGAGAGTTTAATGAGTTCAGACTGATATTGACTAAACACATTTTGACATAGACTTAGTTTTATATTCTCATTGATTCATGGATTCACTAGGGGTGACATACGACTCCAAATCATTCCAGAAAAGTGTGTTGTTTAAAGACAACGTCTACATAATATTGAACAGATGCGGTTACGTTGTACAGCAGGACTGCCTGTACTGGAAAAGGTAGGGTCTCTATTGCACAACACTGACTGGACGCTAGAGATACTACCCAAACCTCCTCCCACATATCTGATACATAAAACCAGGATCTGATACTCCTGCAGAATTGGAATACCACAGAGGAGAAGTAGTGCATCATCCTCTAAGTGTGAGTGCTGACGGCAGAGTGATCCAGCAGTCAGAGGTTGATAGGAACAGAATAGGGGCTAGTGATGGAACAGACAATGCCTCAGGACACATTATAACGGTGGCTTTCCAAAAGGACCTGGTGTACTTCCAAGAACACTACAGGGGAAAACCTCTGAGAAATCCGAAGATCTGAGGGCCTAGTAGTAAGTCCTGCAGCTTGAAAGGACCTGTTGTGCCTCCAAGACCACTACAGGGGAAGGGCTCTGGGGTCTACAAGTACTGCAGACGACGTAATCCAAAATAACTTTGTAAGTGCATACAATACGACCGGGGAAAACATGAAAAATTGCATAAAAATAGCCCGAAATCTGTCTATAATACATCCCAGTGCATTGTACATGTTTAATCTTTGACTCAAGGAATATGGCAGAGCCATAAGTGGTTAAAGGGATAGTTTTCTGGATTTTACACCAATCTTTGGGTTAAAACCCAGAAAACTATCCTTTTAACTATCCTCCACCACCTATATGTAATCTCACCGGTCCGTACCTTGCCAGCGTAGTGGATGATGCAGAAGTCTGCCTTGTCCTTTAGCTGTCTGGGCTTCTGGAACTTGGGGTGGGTGCCCTGCTCCTGGACCAGCTTGTCTATGAATGTCTTGTCTGTGGCCTTGGGGAACCAGCACTCTTCATCCAACAGAGCCAGCACACCAGGAGGGTTTGCCTGCAGGGATGACAGCACACAACAGGGCCGTGTTCAATAGGACACAGGAAGAAGTTAATCAACGGAAAACTAATTGTTTTAGTTAACGTTTGTTTCTCACAGATTCACTCTGTTTCAAAACGTTAGCTGATCATTGAACATGACCCAAGTATTGACAACAGAACAACACCACAGGAGGACACACACACACACACTCACTAAACGGATACTGACCGGCCTCTCGATGAGGTCGATGCAGGGCTGCAGGTCCAGGCCGAAGTCGATGAAGCTCCACTCGATGCCCTCCCTCTGGTACTCCTCCTGCTCCAGGACGAACATGGTGTGGTTGAACAGCTGCTGCAGCTTCTCGTTGGTGTAGTTGATGCACAGCTGCTCAAACGAATTCAGCTACAGGAGAAAGGCATACAAATTGATTTGATACTTTTCAGAACTCAGAAACTCAAGGAACTTTGTCTCAAAAGTGAAGAAGCAGTAAGATGGATAATTTCTTCATTCATCCCTAGGGGGAAATTGATTTGTACGGAGTTTCAGATATGTAAAATCAACAAGACTACATTATTTAATTTATGAAACACCAATGAGTTGCTGAGATGCCTTCAGCTCAAACTGGCACCGGTAACCTACTGCTTTTTTCAGTCTTCATTTGAACTATGAGGGTTTTGTCTTTTTAACAAATAAGCCAAAACAATAACTGCAGCTGATTGATTTTTGTTTGATATGATTATAAATGATCCCAGGGATCGTGATTTATTTTCCGGTTCTTTTGGCTCAACATTACAACGCTGCAGCCAAGGCTCTTAGTGGGGAAATAAACAGCTGTCACAAATCAGAAGGGAAACAGAGAGTTTGGGTTGGAGATTTCAACACAAGATTTAGTGATCTTGGGCTATCGAGTGTTCTATCGACGACAAGGTTCATGTTAACAATGTCTGAACCGTCTGAACTCGCCTGTTGTTGAACTAGCCTCGCATGATAACTATCGTCTATCAAGTCATAGATCAATTAATGACCTTGCTGTGAATGATATAAAACTAAATGAGGACAACACCCAATAGGCATTTTTAGAAGTGCTGAGATTCCCATAACTGCCCCTGAGGAGGGAATGGGTTCAAAGTGCAATTGGTCCACAGGATAAATTATCAGCTGTTTCCCCCAAAATGTATATCAGATCATTTTCCCACGAAAAGCGTCCTTAGACCATTCAGATGACCAATTCCATAGAGAGGATGAACTAAGCCAAACCAAGTCCCCTCACTCTTCTCTAGCTGTTTTCTCTGTATCTGGAAGAGATAGAGGGACCTTGTGGAGGCCTTATTTGCCATGTATTTAAGTACCTGTGGAGGCCTACGCATTTAAGTACCTGGAAGATCTCAAAGCCAGCGATGTCCAGGATGCCGATGAAGGAGGCCCCCTGGCGTTTGGTGCGGTCCAGGGCCTTGTTGATGCGGTGGACCAGCCAGCGAAACAGACGCTCGTATGTGGCCTTGGCCAGAGCCTCTACTGCAAAGTCAGCCTAGAGAGAGAGAGAAAGAGAGGTGGAGAGAGGGGTGGGGGAGAGGTGGAGCGAGAGAGAGAGAGAGAGAGAGAGAGAGGGGTGTGGGAGAGGTGGAGAGAGAGAGAGAGAAATATGCATTCCTTATTAGATTGTCTTTCTCTGGTATGACTTGGCAAGTGAGTCTGCCATTCTCAGCCTTGGGGTCTCAGGGCTAGACATCTCTATTGTTGTAAATCTAACACAGAGGTGGACAGGAACCACACCCCACAGTACTAACATTATCCTGATCCAAAGTCAGCAGTACAGTGAGTCCATAGAGGGGTGATGAGTGAAGCAAGGAGAGCTTCTGTTATAGTGTGTGTGTTTTACCTGTTCTTTGGTCTGGGCCTTCTGGACGTAGTCTCGTCCCACCTTGATCCTCGGAGAAAGGATGGCCCGGGTGAACTCCATCACGTTCAGCCCCAACAGGTGGCACAACTTCTGGGCCGCTGGTAGAGAGAGGAGGAGGAGGAGGAGGAAGATAAAGGAGGGGGTGAAAAAAGGGAAAACAGTAGTAACATTAAACGTTAGTGCTCAAGATGTGATTACAGTCAACACAAATAACTTTACAATACTCAAATATCCCTTACATAGACTCAAAGCAGTAGCAGGGAAAGAAGTAGCAACATTTGAGGAGTTAAACGTTATTAGGATATGATTATATATATATATATATTTTATAGACCCGACGGATAACCCTATAATCCTCCAATTCCCATAAACGCCATTGAGTTGGAAAACACACAGTAAAAGCCATAAAGACTTTCCATATGTGGGACCACCGCTTGAGACCACCAGAAAAGACATACCACTGGCAGCAGGCCACAGCTCTACATGGTCAGTAGCTATGAATTACATTCTCCCCCTTCTGCCAGAAGTGGCTCACATTTGACCGTTAATGGTAAAGAATAATAAGTAAGAACTGAACTGAGTGAATGCCTACCCCTGCCAGTCCAGTACCTCTAAGGTATGCCTGGAGCAGACCTGGATCCAAATACTATTTGAAATATTTCAAGTACTTTGAGCATTCGCTCTAGTCTGTCTGGAGTGCCAGGTGAATGGGGTTCGCAATTTTGGGACTTTTCTATTGGTTCCATTGCAAAAGGCAAGCTCAACCAACCACAGCTTAAGTATTTGAAATAACTTAAATAGTATTTGAACCCAGGTCTGGACTAGAGCTCTGGGTAGGGGGTAGTTAAACGCACAGCTGTTTAGAACACCTGTGGGTTAAAAACACAGACTTGATTTAAGATGTGTCAAAACGGCTTTTATGATATTTGTCTTTTGGAACTGGGGAGATGTTTGAATTTTAAATATTTGTCACGGCGGGAGCTTCTGGAGAGGTAAGAATGATAAATCTGTATCATTTCCAGCGCAGAGCCTGCTAAAAACATCTGCTTCTGTCCTAGATCTGTTTTCCACATTTGGTAATAACTGGCTGAGCCACGTCATTGGCACTCACTTGCTACCCTCTCCTCTTTAAATACCAGAAATGCAGCAGTAACATATGCGGTTGAGTAGGCAATGTTTTATTTGGTTTTTTTCTTAGAAGTAAAGTAGGGTAGTAAATATGAATAATGATGTTGTTTGAAGGCGGGTGACCGGGCCAGGAGAGATGGGAAGGTTAAATCGTTAGAGCTCTGACATCTGACTCAGGGTGGTTAGCACAAGTCTGGGAGGAAAATGAGGAAGGGGAAGATAAGGTCTGAACTTGAGAATGTGAGGAGCTTCCTTGACATCAATATATGTGACAACTGACAGGTGTAATGGGTGTGTGGCTGTACGTGTGTGTGTGCCGAGGGCACAGCTGGTCAATGTCAGCTACCTGTGTTCTCAGGCATAGAGGCCTGGTCTGAGTTCCTCTCCTTCTTGAAGATGATGTTCCCAAACTGAAGCACGGAGGAGACCACCTTCAGCATGGCTGCAAGCACAGAGAGATGAGAGAAATATTATCATAAACTTACCATGAACACCACACACTACTCTGTGTTTGTTGGAATACATGGAACTGTTATGAGCATGTATAGTTATAATAATGACCGTAAAGCCCTTTCTGACAAGTGTTGATGTAAAAAGGGCTTTAAAAATGACAGTTGACAGACAGACAGATAGTCAGACAGATGAGAGTGAAGATCGTAGTACCCAGGATCTCGTCGTGGGAGAAGCTCATGATGTTCATGGCCTCCATGGTCTCCTGGAAGTTATCTTTGTCCTGCTGACCAGGGACGGTAATGTTGCCGTTGGACAGGAAGCGGTAGCTGTTGAAGCCCTCCAGGAGCAGGTCCGCTAAACAGAGGAAAGGGAAATGATGTTGAGATAGGTGGTTCAAGGTCACAAAGGACAAAAAGCAAACATGCATTTTTGATAGTCGGCCCACTGACAGGTGATGTTATTGTGATACTAGGTAGTGAACAACACTGAGTCTGAGTGGGTTTCAAGACACTTCAGGCCAACGGCTAGAGAAACAATGTTCTGCATTTCAGAGGATGGCCTATTCTTTACAGAGGCCATATGGGTCTGGGTCATTGAAGTTATGCTGATGGTACATATCAGACTGATGTCCTTACACTTGAGATGTTCTCCTGCCCCACACAGCAGCTGGTAGAAGATGTGGAAGGTGCGCTCGTCTTTGGCTTGGCGAATAGCTCTGGATTTCTCCAGTAGATCTGTCCCATCACAGTCAAGGAAGTGCAGCCTTTATACAGTAAAATCAAAATATTAACCCCCTTAAGAGTCAATTTACGCGGCCCCGTGGAAATCTAATTAGCATAATAAAAAAATCCCCATAAAGATCTGTCAGTTTTGTAAATGATTCATATCAAAGCTTGCATGGAAAATTTAAGCTAGCTGTATGGAAGGATACAAGTTTCAATGTTGGCCCCAACGATGTATCCGGTGACATCAAAGTTGATCCGGATGAACTTTCCCTGCAGGGAGAGAGAAATGGGGGGTGAGAAAAGCAGACAAACCATATCACTGCATCCACATCTGCCTCAACCAGGTCTCACACTGTGCTGCAAGGCGTGCCTTTGTCTTCCTCTGAGTCACATCAAATCAAATCAAATTTCATTTGTCACATGCGCCGAATACAACAGGTGTAGACCTTACAGTGAAATGCTTACTTACAAGCCTTTAACCAACAATGCAGTTTTAAGAAAGAATACCAAAAAAAAACACACAAAAATACAATATAAAATAATACGAAATAAAAGTAACAAATAATTAAAGAGCAGTAAGGCTACATCACAATAAGGCTACATTTGATTAGTCTGGTCCCAGAACTGTAAGTGCTTTCGTCAACTACTATTGTTGTGATACAATAGTCATATGAGTTGGCTAAAGCACATACACAGATCTGGGACCAGTCCAGGCCATTGTATTTTATACTCATTTGGCCACATTCCTCTTGGTCTCTACTGTCCTGGGGTCTGGAGTAGACTACATTAATCTTGGTCTCTACTGTTCTGGGGTCTGGAGTAGACTACATTCCTCTTGGTCTCTACTGTTCTGGGGTCTGGAGTAGACTACATTCCTCTTGGTCTCTACTGTTCTGGGGTCTGGAGTAGACTACATGCCTCTTGGTCTCTACTGTCCTGGGGTCTGGAGTAGACTACCCACGTGCATGAGGCTGTGATCTGACTGTGCTGAACAAAATAACCCTCTCTAATCTAAACTGGATCCAGAATCAAAGCAGGCAATAATGATTAGCAGAAATGTTGTGTCCTGCTGGAATGCTCCTCACGTAATAATAGGAGGATAATCCAATAAATTCCTCTCCATTGATTTCTCTTCCTTATCATCAAAAGTTTCCAGAAATTTTTGGCAGTCTCCAACAAACAAACATGCCAGCTAAATCTGTTTCAAGTGCCAGTTGTTTGAGCAAGAGATAGTGAGTGAGATGGCATTAGTGGCTTTTAGTAAGCCACAGAGGAACATACATTATAAACATAGGGAAGACTTCAAATGAAGCTCGATACTGTCTGAGAATGGCATTATTTTGGGGAAATATGTATACATTCTTTACTTACGAATCGTGACGAGTTGTCATTCTTCACTGTCTTGGCGTTGCCGAAGGACTCAAGGATGGGGTTGGCTTGTAAGAGTTGACGTTCCAATTCACCCTGAAAAATAAGAGAGATATTACGGCAAAGCACTGGGTCCAAACCAAATATGCCCCCTTTCCCCAACTCAACTTTTTACAAATAACAAACACTAAAAAATGTAGACACAGGAGAAACATTTTTTCCAATACACACAATGACTGATCACCCTTCTAAAGTTTGTCAATGTCAATCCAACAATCAGATAGTGTCACACAGACTAAAGATCATGAAACATATGTCGGTGGACGGACACTGTTTCCCCAGTAATGTTTATGACCATAAAAACTAGTAGAAAAGAGAGTGAAACGACAGGTATTGTAACGCTGTAAAAGACAGATGTGATCAATGGAGCATGTTCAGGAAACCACTTTACAGTCTCTCTGCTCAATATCCTACAACAGTACGTACAACTAAAACTAAAGAGATGGGGGGATAGGGAGAGAGAGAGAGAGAGAGAAGAGAGAGAGAATCTCATTTCTCTGAATAAATTGGGCCTGTTCTGTGCGTTAATGACATGTGTTTCCTGTTGTCTGGTCACTCAGTATAGAACCCTCTGGGTTTGGAATGGAATGGATTAGAACCTTGTTTGCTCAGTGGTGGAACAGAACAGAACAAAACTGCAATGACTCTCTCCACACTGCATATGGTTCAGTTGAAGCTCAACACATTCACAAGTGAATGTTCAAACCCATCTGGACTCTGGGTTTGCATTTCCTTTTTCTATTGTGAGACCAACATCAAAGACATCAAATCAAATGTTATTCGTCGCATACACATATTTAGCAGATGTTATTGCGGGTGTAGCGAAATGCTTGTCAAGAAAAATAAATACTGCAAAGTTGCTTAGGAGCTAGAAGCAGAGCTGCCATGTCTGTCGGCACCATCTTGATGATTGAAGCCATAGTCTAACCATCAAGCCTCCAAAATAACCTAATCAAATCAATCCCTGTTTACACTGTTGAAGTACACAGTACAATCATAAAAAGTACCAGTATACTTGTGCAACAGACAAACCAATAAATCTATCCACAGATGCTTCAAATCCACAGATGCCTCATATATTCCACAGTACACAGCTGTGTTTCAGCATGGTGGTTCAGGACCTGTGGAGCGCTAGCTGCTGTGAGCCAGGCGGATGGATGGGTGCTGGATGAGTTGGGGCTAATGAGGCGACTCAGAGAGGAAGGCCATAGCTCTCCAGTTAGTGATTGGGATAGAGATCCTGAGGAAATGGACTCAACCGTTTAGCACACTGACAGATACTGGGGAAACAGACCTGTTTAACACACTGACACAAGCCAGAGACACAATATGTCCTATTGGCCAGAGACACACACAATCCTATAAGGAAGAATCAGTCATCATTAGAGATCCCGTTAAGGGAGGGAGGGAGCGGTGCTCTGTTCACTTCTCACACCTATCGTAGACCCTATCTGGCTGACTGTCAGGGCTGAATAGAATGTCCAATAAGAAACACTAGTTTTCTTCTTCCGTTGCTACAGTGTACCCTAATGGACATGACCCTGAGATGTTTAGATAGGTGGCTCATTACGATCCAATCCAGACCTCATTCTAGGCTTGGTCATGACCGGGGAATCCAAGATGGCCCACCAAAAAAATAACATGGCCCGTACTTTGAGTTTTTGTTTTCTGCGGCTAGGTGGGAATGGGATTTTCCCATTACGTCAAGCTCACCAGACACATTTTGATCGCTCAAGACTGAGGCGTTTTTCCAGGGATGTCTGTGGGATGAGTTAGGGGTTAGGAAATCAGCATTGCGTTCAGAAGTGAGACGCGTAATGTGATCTTTGGCTGCCAGAGCTGGGCCAGAAAGCCGACTGCTGTTTTAATTGAGCTTTCGTGCTGCTGAAAATGAGGCAGGAATGAATTGAATAAGCCCGTTCCATCCTCGTCCTGCCAGTGGCAGATTGCACAGAGGGTAAATTATAGCATGGTCCCAGATCTGTTAGTGCGGTCTTAACATTTCCTATAGTCATTGTCACACGCTGTCTCTATGACAACTTGAAAACACCAAACTTTAGAACAAACTAGAACAGAGGACATAATGGAGACTGTTTAATGTCCACAAGCTGCCAATCTCTGCCAAAGCTCAGTCTACAGACTGGGACCAGACTGGGGAGAGGGTAGGAACAAAGGGGTGATTACAAAACACCAGCAGGGGTCCACTTTAGGAGCATTAGAAGCTGACCCAGATTCCAGCGTTCCAGAGTGTGTTACTCTTGTTCTGACAGATTCCAGAAACCATCATTGCCATGTAAGGAGGCTAATCACTAGCCGTGCCAACAACTGACAGGCCTGGAAGACCTCCGGAACATGTATTGTACCACATAATCAGGTTTATGTGAGCAAGAAGACCATAAAATTAATGTGGATGGAATGCGTTACACTTATTCTGACTGACAGTGTCTGGAAACCATCATAGCCACGTTAAGAGGCTAATCACTACAGTGACAACTACTGTATGAGGCCTGGAAGAACTCAGGGACATATAGTTGTTGTTGTTGTTAGTGTGACTGTGGACAATGCTATCGTGTACCACTAAATATCACGTTAACATTGACACGACTATGAAATTAATGTATATTTTGTGAAATAACTCCTCTCTATTCTCAATCTTTCCTCTGGAACTTAGGAAACATCCTTTGTAGAGTGTTCAACCTCACTTGTTATCAGTGTTAGGGCCTTTGGCAGTGCTTTGGCCCAGATTGTGGAGACTGGAGAGCCAGAGGAACAGTAAAAACTGTCCCATTAAATCTTCAAGAAAGAGGCCAGTTGGGGATGTGTGCTCACATCTGCTCCACAGACTAGAGTCAATGGACAGACATTACAAATCTCTCCAAGTCCACAAGCAGAGTCACTGCTGGGCAGACATTACAAAACTCTTCAAGTCCACAAGCAGAATCACTGCTGGACAGACATTACAAGTCATGTCAAGAGTTGCTCCAAGTCCACAAGCAGAATACTACTTCAGTGACTGTTGGGACAGTGCGACTTGTGTTTGTGGTTTGGGGAACAGGAACTCCTGCAGGGGAAGTGAGAATAACTTTTTATCTGTGTAAACTCATCCCTCATGGCAAAGCACGGGAGAGGATGAAAGGCTTGCAAAGACAGGAAGAAGCAGTTCTAAGGGGATTCATTAGTGATCTAAGTAGCACTGCCACTGAGCTGACACGAATGGCAAAATCCACAGTCAACACCCCATGGTGAATTCAATAAAGTACGAAGATTAAAATCCCCATTATTGTCCCTGCTGGGCGGTCTGTGGCTGGGTCTGAGTAGACTAAGCAGAGGGGAGGATGTTGTAGGTCTTGGACCATGTCACGGCCCTCTCTCCCTGGGGGAGTCCGTCCAGCTGAGCTCTGGGCAGTGGTCCTCTTGGCTCTCCCTCCCTAGCTGCTCTCCTCCAGAGTCCTACTCCAGCTCCAGCTAGCTGGAAGCCAACTGACTATTTAGTAAAGCCTGCTATTTGGCAACACCAGCACCTCGCGAGTGAAAAGTCTCCCAGCAGGCTCACCGGGAGCCAAATTGGATGCGGGAGAGAAGTTTGTGACGAGCTCAATGTTATGACTGGAGGTCATATTGTTTAAATGGGATATGTCAGTTAGGAAGTGGGAAACGTGTTTATTAGTATGTATTAAACTAGTAAGTAATGTTTATTTTCCCGAATCTGAGATATCTGAAAGAAGCAGAGCCTACTATAGTTAAGAACAGGGACGCCATACAGTGCATGGAGTGGATTAAAACTAAACTAGTTTAGTGTCCCAAAAGGTGATAGAAACAGAAGCTGCTATTGGGCCCCCATTGACACCCATAAAAGGGACAGATATATAGTATAGTACACAGAGACAACAGCAGCCCCTTCACAGTATATTGTGCCCATTGTGTTTTGAGCTAGTCTAGTGAGTGGAGTGCGGTGGGTGAGAGAGAGGTGAGGGAAGGGCTACATGCTACTCACATAGAACAGGGCTCCACTCTGTAGTCAATGGGCAGATTGTCAAACGTTACCATGGAAATAAACAGGTAGTGTTAATGGTCATGGATACTAAACACACATACAGGATATACATACAGTACATACACACCAACTAAGACAATTACAGGTAGTACTCAATTCGGACTAGACTAAATAATGCATAAAGGCAAATGGTTTAAATGAACAGGGTAAAGAAGCTAGTTCACCACTAAATGAAATATACAGTAGTACACTAAAACAGGAAGCAGGGGAATGGATGGGGAATGGATATGTTATTCTGAAAGGCTCTATTCCAAGAAGCTATCTCACTGACGGGTGCAGTTCAATATGTTTCTCATATTAGCCTTGGGGCAGTGTGCCATAGTAAGCATCACATCTTTATTCAGAATACCGCTCATCTGCCCTCATGTGCCGTTTGCATTATCTTAACTGTATAAACAAGACATACAGCAGCTGTTTGAAAAGCAAATAGTGAGTGCCCTGAGTAATATTAAACTAGTGAACAAACTACTGTAATGACAACCATAGCCAGACAGTCTGCTTTTCAGTAATGTCCATGAATTGACCCTGTGGGTGTGGTCTTGTTCTTCTATCCTCGTGGGGAACTGAAATGCCCAAATGTCCCCACAAGGATAGTAAAACAAGGAACATTCTCCCCTGTGGGGACATTTCCCACATCCCCATGAGGACAAAGGCTACTTTAAGCTTAGGGGTTAGGTTTAGGGTAAGAATTAGGGTTAGGGTTAGAATTAGGGGTTAGGGGTTAGGTTTAGGGTTAGGCGTTAGGGGTTAAGGTTAGGTTTAGGGAAAATAGGATTTATAATGAAAATACATTTTAGGTCCCACGAGGATAGAATAACAGGTGGTGTGTGTGTGTGTGTGTGTGTGTGTGTGTGTGTGTGTGTCAGTTCCATCTTCAGAATATATGCCTTCATCTCTTTTTCAACGTCTTACTGCTCAACTTCTACTCTGCATTGTACTGTACAAAAATAGCCCACATAGTCCTGCCAAGCCTTGACTGGTGGCAACCAAACACTACAAAGGCATGCATATGATTATGTTTAATCTAGTGTGGAATAACAACATTTACAAGCACATTTACAGTACAGTACAGTGGATTGGCCAACAGATATACATGAAAAAGGCTGCATTCACATAAATATTCATGCCAGATTTAAAGTTTACTTACAACATGATTATTTTCCGCCTGATAGAAAGAGAATCTGGGTCAATACCCAATATTTGTTTGTCTAATTTTTGCACAGATGTCAACATTTCACATACATGCTTCACAGTGTGCAAGAAAATAACCAATGGCACCATTTCACAAAACAGGCTGTTGTCACAAAGAAATATATTAAATTGCAACTAGCTTTACATTACAGTAGGTCCATCTGAGAATAGAAAGTTAGTGAAGCAACATGCACATGAACATGGTGTTAATAAGAAAGTGTAAAGACTTGCCTGTAGTTTTACTGGTTTAGGCGACTCTGGCTGTTTGTTGCAAATAAACAAATGCAAATATGTTAGAGGGTTGTGCACGCCTGCACAAGCTACAGGAGGACGCGTTCACTTTGGCAGCTCACACATCATCATGGGACTGGAGCTTGTGTATATGGCTTCTTAACACATTTACAGGCATGTTATGCAAAAAACATCTATATATTGGCACATTTTATGAATGGGTTAATAATTATTATAAACTGGGTGGTTTGAGCTCTGAATGCTGATTGGCTGAAAGCCATGTTATATCAGACCGTATACCACGGGTATGACAAAACATTGATTTGTACTATTCTAATTACATTGTTAACCAGTTTATAATAGCTCCGGGTTGCGTCAGGCCTAAGAACAGTCCTTAGCTGTGGTATATTGGCCATATACCACACCCCCTCATGGATTATTGCTTAATGAGCCTACAGTGCCTTGCAAAAGTATTCATCCCCCTTGGCGTTTTCCCTATTTTGTTGCATTACAATATGTAATTTAAATTGACTTTTATTTGGATTTCATGTAATGGACATACACAAAATAGTCCAAATTGGTGAAGTGAAATGAAAAAAATAACTTGTTTCAAAAAATTCTAAAAAATAAATAACGGAAAAGTGGTGCGTGCATATGTATTCACCCCCTTTGCTATGAAGCCCCTAAATAAGATCTGGTGCAACCAATTACTGTCACGCCCTGACTCAAGGGACTTGTATTTGTTGAGTCAGGGTGTGTATTTTCTGTGTTGTGTTTGGATATGTTGATTGTCTGTCAGATTTTAGTATGTCTAGATCTATGTTGGCCTGTGTGGTTCCCAATCAGAGGCAGCTGTTGCTCGTTGTCTCTGATTGGGGACCATACTTAGGCAGCCTTTTGACACCTGTTAGTTGTGGGATCTTGTTCCGTGTAAGGTATTGTTGTGTGTATGCTACCTTGGACTTCACGTTTCGTTTGTTGTTTTGTCGTGTGTTTAGTCGTCAATAAACATGAACGCATATCACGCTGCGCCTTGGTCCGTCTCGTCCGTAAACGATCGTGACAGAAGATCCCACCAAAATAGGACCAAGCAGCGTGTTCAGGAGCAAACGCCGGGAATTAAACAGGAGGTTACGTTAGTAGATGTCCTCCTCGGTTGGGGGAGAATCACGGAGGAGGAGGCCGTCCGTTACCGGAGGGCGATGAATGAGGATGCCCAGGTAGGAGAGGAGAAACGGCGCCAACAGTGCCGACGACGGAGACCCGAGAGGTAACCCCAATAAAAAAAAATGGGGGGGGGGGCACACGGTGTGGACGACGAGGCAGCAGGAGGCAGCGACAGGGCGAATCTGCAGGTTAGGAGAGGAGGCCACCAGGTTACGGGGGCTATTGGTCCAGAGGGAGCAGGAGTTATTTGGTCAGAGGGAGGAGCTACAGGAGGCAATAAGGGAGAAGGAGAGTGTAGAGGCACGGCGAGAGGAGCTGGTTAGGCAGCAGAAGGAGCGGGGGTTTATAAGGGAACCCAGTCCCGCTCCTCGCACCAAGCAAGTGGTGCGTGTCGCCAGTCCGGTCCGGCCCGTTCCTGATCCCCGTACTAAGCCAGTGGTGCGTGTTCCCAGTACGGCCCGACCCATTCCTGCTCCCCGCACCAGGCCAGTGGTGTGCGTCGCCAGTCCGGTACGGCCCGTTCCTGCTCCCCGCACCAAGCCAGTGGTGCGCGTCGTCAGCCCGGTCCGGCCCGTTCCTGCTCCCCGCACCAAGCCAGTGGTGCGTGTGTCCAGTCCAGCACGGCCCGTGCCTGTTCCACCGGTGCCTGGTCCGGCACCGGTCAGCTGCTCCACTCCGGAGCCAGAGCAATCCGCTCCACCGGGGTCCAGTCCTACTCCGGTCAGCGGATCCACTCCGGAGCCAGAGAAATCCGCTCCACCGGGGTCTAGTCCAGCTCCGGTCAGCCGCTCCACTCCGGAGCCAGAGCAGTCCGCTCCACCGGTGCCTGATCCAGCTCCGGTCAGCGGCTCCACTCCGGAGCCAGAGCAGTTCGATCCACCGTCGTCGGGTCCAGCTCCAGTCAGTGGTTCCAGTCCAGACCCAGACGTCAGCCCCTCTCCAGGTTCGGGGTCTCCCACACCAGGGTCCAGACAGGGCTTGGTACGTCGTGGGAGGAAGGAGAGGGGAAGCAGCGCGCCGAGGTCCAGACCAGACCAGGGGCGCAACAGGGAGGTGGAGAGTAAGTGGTGGTCACGCCCGGAGCCGGATCCGCCTCCGAGGCGGAATGCCCACCCGGCCCCTACCCT
Source organism: Coregonus clupeaformis (assembly GCF_020615455.1). Classification (NCBI taxonomy): domain Eukaryota; kingdom Metazoa; phylum Chordata; class Actinopteri; order Salmoniformes; family Salmonidae; genus Coregonus; species Coregonus clupeaformis. The sequence goes on from NC_059192.1 coordinate 91,363,405, forward strand.
GTTAGGTTTATGTGGCGCGGTCGGAGTCCGCACCTTTGGGGGGGGTACTGTCACGCCCTGACTCAAGGGACTTGTATTTGTTGAGTCAGGGTGTGTATTTTCTGTGTTGTGTTTGGCTATGTTGATTGTCTGTTAGATTCTAGTATGTCTACACCTATGTTGGCCTGTGTGGTTCCCAATCAGAGGCAGCTGTTGCTCGTTGTCTCTGATTGGGGACCATACTTATGCAGCCTTTTGACACCTGTTAGTTGTGGGATCTGTGTAAGGTATTGTAAGGTATTGTTGTGTGTATGCTACCTTGGACTTCACGTTTCGTTTGTTGTTTTGTCGTGTGTTTAGTCGTCAATAAACATGAACGTATATCACGCTGCGCCTTGGTCCGTCTCGTCCGTAAACGATCGTGACAATTACCTTCAGAAGTCACATAATTAGTTAAATCAAGTCCACCTGTGTGCAATCTAAGTGTCACCACTAAGCAAGGGGCACCACCAAGCAAGCGGCACCATGAAGACCAAGGACCTCTCCAAACAGGTCAGGGACAAAGTTGTGGAGAAGTACAGATCAGGGTTGGGTTATAAAAAAAATATCAGAAACTTTGAACATCCCACGGAGCACCATTGAATCCATTATTAAACAATGGAAAGAATATGGCACCACAACAAACCTGCCAAGAGAGGGCCGCCCACCAAAACTCACGGACCAGGCAAGGAGGGCATTAATCAGAGAGGCAACAAAGATACCAAAGATAACCCTGAAGGAGCTGCAAAGCTCCACCGCAGAGATTGGAGTATCTGTCCATAGGACCACTTTAAGCCGTACACTCCACAGAGCTGGGCTTTACGGAATAGTGGCCAGAAAAAAGCCATTGCTTAAAGAAAAAAATAAGCAAACATGTTTGGTGTTTGCCAAAAGCCATGTGGGAGACTCCCCAAACATATGGAAGAAGGTACTCTGGTCAGATGAGACTAAATTTGAGCTTTTTGGCCATCAAGGAAAACGCTATGTCTGGCGCAAACCCAACACCTCTCATCACCCCGAGAACACCATCCCCATAGCGAAGCATGGTGGTGGCAGCATCATGCTGTGGGGATGTTTTTCATCGGCAGGGACTAGGAAACTGGTCAGAATTGAAGGAATGATGGATGGCGCTAAATAAAGGGAAATTCTTGAGGGAAACCTGTTTCAGTCTTCCAGAGATTTGAGACTGGGACGGAGGTTCACCTTCCAGCAGGACAATGACCCTAAGCATACTGCTAAAGCAACACTCGAGTGGTTTAAGGGGAAACATTTAAATGTCTTGGAATGGCCTAGTCAAAGCCCAGACCTCAATCCAATTGAGAATCTGTGGTATGACTTAAAGATTGCTGTACACCAGCGGAACCCATCCAACTTGAAGGAGCTGGAGCAGTTTTGCCTTGAAGAATGGGAAAAAATCCCAGTGGCTAGATGTGCTAAGCTTATAGAGACATACCCCAAGAGACTTGCAGCTGTAATTGCTGCAAAAGGTGGCTCTACATAGTTATGAATAGTTATGCAAGTTCAAGTCTTCTGATTCTTTGTCTTATTTCTTGTTTGTTTCACCCAAAAATATATTTTGCATCTTCAAAGGGGTAGGCATGTTGTGTAAATCAAATGATACAAACCCCCAAAAAATCCATTTTAATTCCAGGTTGTAAGGCAACAACATAGGGAAAATGCCAAGGGGGGGTGAATACTTTCGCAAGCCATTGTATGTTTGACTGCCATGGTAATGTACCAGCATCATATCTGCATAACTACAGAAGAACCTGACCCTTTGGTGACCTCATGACAGCACACAGCCCATGTCCACTGTCAGACACTGTTGTCCACTAATCATTACCCCCCATTATCATATGGATCTATCTGATATGGATTAACTAAGGTTGGAGTTAATCAACGAAGTACTGTAAATACCAGTGGATCAGACTGGCCTGGTTTTAGAGGGACATTGTGGATCAGACTGGCCTGGTGTTAGGGGGACATTGTGGATCAGACTGGCCTGGTACTTGGGGGACATTGTGGATCAGACTGGCCTGGTATTAGGGGGACATTGTGGATCAGACTGGCCTGGTATTAGGGGGACATTGTGGATCAAACCGTCCTGGTATTAGGGGGACATTGTGGATCAGACTGGACTGGTATTAGGGGGACATTGTGGATCAGACTGGCCTGGTATTAGGGGGACATTGTGGATCAGACTGGCCTTGTATTAGGGGGACATTGTGGATCAGACTGGCCTGGTATTAGGGGGGCATTGTGGATCAGACTGGCCTGGTATTAGAGGTGCATTGTGGATCAGACTGGACTGGTATTAGGGGGGCATTGTGGATCAGACTGGCCTGGTATTAGAGGTGCATTGTGGATCAGACTGGACTGGTATTAGGGGGGCATTGTGGATCAGACTGGCCTGGTATTAGGGGGACATTGTGGATCAGACTGGCCTGGTATTAGGGGGACATTGTGGATCAGACTGGCCTGGTATTAGGGGACATTGTGGATCAGACTGGACTGGTATTAGGGGGGCATTGTGGATCAGACTGGCCTGGTATTAGAGGGGCATTGTGGATCAGACTGGCCTGGTATTAGGGGGACATTGTGGGCCATACAAGTTGTTAACTCTCCTCTTTCATCAGTTATCCCTCATTAGAAAGACATACTGTTACTGTGACACAATTGATATGTATGGCCTTTAGAACAGGGCTTAGGAGGAGATCTAGAGGTGTGTCAGGGAGATAAACATGGGAGAGGGAGTATGGCCTTTAGAACAGGGCTTAGGGGGAGATCTAGAGGTGTGTCAGGGAGATAAATATGGGAGGGGGAATATAGAGAAAAAAAAGAGAGAAACTTACACTTACAGGAAGGCTGTGGTCTCTTTTTCCTTTATGGGAGGAAGCGACATGTGCAAGGTACTGGATGACCTTTTTAGTGTTTTCCGTCTTGCCAGCACCAGATTCACCTCTGAGAAGAGAGAAAACATACAAGACAGCTTCCTGGGTTAGTAAAGGGAAGGAATGACCGTGTGTGTGTGTGTGTGTGTGTGTGTGTGTGTGTGTGTGTGTGTGTGTGTGTGTGTGTGTGTCAGAACTGTCTTTCTGACCGGCAGATGTTTTTCTGAGGAGATTACGGCACTTGGGAAACTCCATAAACAGTCTTGAGCTGGGGGTGAGAGAGCTAGCCAAGCTCTTCTCCCTGCAACTCCGCTAAACAACAAATGAAGTGAAAATAAACCACAGTTGAGTGGTTTATCGGATGAGGCGGTGTAGCAGGGCCTTTGTGTATCTATATGTGCTGTTTATTTTCTGTGAGCTAGTTTAGTTCAGCGGCTGTGGTTGAGGGTGGGACTCACGGACCCACAGCGATGACAGCTTTAGAGCTAGGAAGTGCGTTTTTGCAAGCTCGGCAAGCTGCAGACAGAATCCTATCCCCAAACTTACTGCACAGACATCAACACACAATGCATACCAGTGGTTTACCAATAGGTACTCATTCTACGTAATTGCTGGTGGTTAACATTGAACTTTCTACCCGATCTCAAGCTCAATGCTAGGCTGCAAAATAAAACAAATTACATTGTGATCTTCAAATAAATGACAAGGCCCCTGAATCCTCACTGAGTGCAAAACCAATTACTATAACAAAGTCACGTGTTGTTTTTCTTTCGGATTCCCCTTACCTGGCCATGTGGTGAAGTAATATGGTGGTCTAGATAGTACTATGAATATGCTGTATGGCTGATGAGTTGTGTGTTAGTGTTGAGCTCAATAACCACCGGGAGCAGAGGGTATTTATGGCTGTGTCTGAAATGATGGGCTCTGGTCAAAAGTAGTGCACTATATAGGCAATTGGTTGCCATTTTGGACACAGCCCATGAGTGAGTGATTGCGTCAATGTCACTGAGGCGGTTGATATTCTCAGGGACTGACTTATAATCACATGGCATCTCTGTGCAGCGTTTACATTGCTATGACCACCGTCTCCTACAGTGTGTGTGTCACAGTCACAGAAACAAACAGTTGGCATATAAATGCATCATAACAGATGTGAGATTTTATGATAGTGTTCAAGCCACACTTCCGACATCCATCCAAATTCTTCCATGATCCCCCAGACTTAGTCATGTATGATGTGAAGCTATGAAAATATTTGTTGACTGGTGGCTTGTAGCCCTGGAGGCTCAAGGGACATTTTTTGAGTGCTGGTGGATCGGGTTCAGACCAGGGCAGGGAGAGAACACACACACTCTTGGAGACACTTTCCCATGAATACTCTTTCGCACATCATCGGTGTAGGCCTGTCACAGGGGCTTACGATGAGATGCCACGCTGACATTTGTCTTTGCAGCATTCCAGTCATCTGTAGATATTGGGCGCTAGACTGGAATACAGCCAGCGGGTAGGGGGTGTGTGTGTGTGTGTGTGTGTGTGTGTGTGTGTGTGTGTACCAGACATTTTCCAGATTCCATGCTCCAAGCCGAAGTCTCTTTCCCGTAAGTGTCTGTCTCACTGTTCTGTGTCACTGAGTTGCTCCTTTTAAAATAGCTATAGAGGCCTCTGGCCCTGGTCTAGTTCAATTCAATTGATTCCTCTTTCAACCTATTATCAGTGCTAAGTACATTAATGTCAGCTTCAATAGGCTACACTTTATTCTTAGTTGAATAGAGCTTCTGCAGGAATGCAATGCAGCAGGTATTCTCCCATTTCATTTTCGGGACTACTAAGTGAGGAGGAGATGTGCATAACTAAGATAACTGAATCGTGAATGTTATGCAATTAAGCTGGTCCTGCATGGCCTTTCTAAAAAAAATCTGGTCCAAACTAGTGACGTGTGGCATGATACTATGCAGGCTAGATGCAAGGCATCAAACTGAGAATACATTTTCCTGTAAATGCAGCAACCCATGCAACACAACACAGACTGAGAGAAGAAAAGGGCTGAGCAGACATGGCTCAGAGGTTACTCACGTGCAAAGAATTGATTGGTCCTCTCGATCTGTGGAAGAGAGCGAGAGGAAGAGAGAGAAAGAGGGCGAGGGAGAGGGAGAGAGAGAGGGAAATGGGGGAGAGAGAGAAATTATACACAGTGTCATCATTTAGCAGACTCATCGGCAATGGCCCATTCCCAAAAATCCCTTCTTCAAACTGAAATGAGGCCTTGTACCAAATGTATCACTGGCTGACAGATGTACACTAAGTAATTTTAACAGAACATAGCCAACTTTACTGAGCTTGCCATCAAATGAGATACTACCTTCAAACCGGTTGAAGGTCATTGTCTGCACCAGGAACTAAATCTAATTTCACTAAACATTTCAAAAGCCTCAGGATGCAGACATTTCCCAGGTGTTCTGGGGCACACAAAATGGATGAGGAATCGAGCACTCTTTCAAAGGAAAGCTTTGTAGTGCCAAACCTCTGCATTAGAGAGATAAGGGCTGATAGTGTCCCTTGTCAGAAATTGAGGGAAGCTGAGCGTAAAACTGCTGAAAGCTACACCCTTAGAAAAAAGGGTTCTAAAAGGGTTATTTGGCTGTCCCCATAGGATAACCCTTTTTGGTTCCAGGTAGAACTCTTTTTGGTTCCATGTAGAACCTTCTGTGGAAAGGGTTCTACATGGAACCCAAAAGGGTTCTACCTGGAACCAACAAGGGTTGGTTCCTTTTAGGGTCTAGATAGCAACTTTTTTTCTAAGACTGTATGTATGCTATGTCCTTCATGTGTATGTAGCCTATGTGAAAACAGTTTACACATGAACTCATCGAACTCAGTCAGACCACGGTAGGCGTAATACTGCAACCAAAGGCCATCTTTCCCTGTATTTACAGTCTTGTTATTTTAGAGCCCTGTATCACTGAACTGCAGGGCTGATGACAGAAACACAGCTCTCTAGGAAGAAGGCAGAACATCAGTGTGATTTACAGCCAGGTGACAAACGAGAAGAGCTCCTTCTCTAGCGTGAGAGAGAAAGAGAGAGAGAGAGCCCCAGAGAGAGAGAGAGAAGAGAGAGAGAGAGAGTTGGTGAGAGAGGAGAGAGAGAAGAGGAGAGAGAGAGAGAGTAGAGAGAGAGAGAGAGAGCAGAACTTCTGCAGATTAGAGAGAGAGAGGAGAGTCAGAACAGCTCTACACAGTACTGGGGAGCGAGAGAGAGAGAGAAGAGCAGACAGAGAGCAGAGAGAAGAGAGAGACTGTGAGAGAAGAGAGGGTTTCAGATTTTTTTGTAACCACATATACAAATTCATATTCAGTTCATATTGTATTTACCTGTGGGCTGCCACTCCAAAAAGAAAGAAAATAACATTTAGAAAAAAGGTACATAAATACAAAGTATTGATCATTATGATCAAACTACAGAGTAAAACAGTTATAATACATTTAGTATGTAAAGAATGATTGCTAGTAGTCCAAGTGATTGCCACCAGATCATGTTTCTAAGACTTAATTCCTCGCACTCCTATAACACCACATAAAGCACTGTCTACAGAACGCCACTGTCTACAGAACGCCACTGGCCACCAGACCAAACTGACACAATGGGAGGCATCAGATCAGTCCCCGGAAGCAGTGAGCTCCAAATGAACCCAAGGTCGTGGCTGCCGGCCAGGTTAGGACCAGAGAGTGGCAATAGAGAGGAGCGTAGGAGGGTGGTGAGGTGTGAGGTCATGGGAACCAACTGTGGTTTGGCTGCCAGCATCCGCGCTGGGCCTCCGGTGGTAGGCAGTATCTCCTCCTCAGGCCGCTCAGCTGTGTCACATGCCTGGCAGAGCTGGAGTACCACAGATAAGACAAAGGCCATCAGCTCCCTTCCCTTCTGGAGTGAGTCCCACCATCCGGGCTCCGGTGGCTGGCCACTGACGCCAGATATACCTTTGTGGTCAGTTCTGGCCGTGAGGTTGACGAGGGCTGGGCACTTGTCACCGAGGCAGAGCATGGGGCTGACCCACAGTAAGGGGCATGGGGGTGTCCCACAGTAAGAGGCAGAGCATGGGGCTGACCCACAGTAAGAGGCAGAGCATGGGGCTGACCCACAGTAAGAGGCAGAGCATGGGGCTGACCCACAGTAAGAGGCAGAGCATGGGGCTGACCCACAGTAAGAGGCACAGCATGGGGCTGACCCACAGTAAGAGGCAGAGCATGGGGCTGACCCACAGTAAGGGCCCAGAAGCACAGTTTGGGACTGTACATAACCCATCGTATTTACTAGCAGCGAGCTAGTTTAGAGAGGGAAAGGTGGGAACATAACTGACCAGATTTCCCATATGAAGTTTCATAGCCTAAGTGCCATTTGCCGAGTTATCAGATTGGACTATAATAGACCATGACTGATACAGCATAAGAGAGAGAGAGAGCTGCTCACGCAGGCAATGACTCATCAGAAGCAGAACAGCATCGTAGCCCTGAAGACAGCCTTCTGTCCAATCTGTATCTGTACCGAGGAGGAGAACCTCTATGTTAGATCGGCTTTACCCCTGAAGACATCAATAACCCGATGGTGTCTGGGAATACACGCCAATCCAATCTGGGAGAATCATGATGCACAGTGGAAAGGTGAATGGAAAGGATTGTGGTGCATTATTATTATATTGGCTCCTATGAGGTACCACAGTCAATAATTCAAGACAGGGGTGCATCTTTTCACCAGAGGAGTAACACTTGTCTCTAGGCTAAACCTCATCAGCTTTTCATGGACATCAATGACTCAAATGATTTCATTTCCAAATATTATTTGATTGGAGGATTATTCATATACATCATGCATTTTTTGTTGTTTTATTATTTGTATACTTGTTTGACCTTTTACTGCATTGTTAGGAGCTAGTTACATAAGTATTTAGCTGCACCCGCTCTAACATAAACTGTACGTGACCAATAAACGTTGATTTGATTAGATTTCTTCATTATCTCAGGAATTTCACCCCGAGCTACGAGATGGCTAGAAGAGTGCACAACAAAGCATTCCGATGAATTCATGTGACATTTGGAATTGTCGCTGTGATGTAACAAGTGATGAATTTAACGTGTCATGTTCAAATCTAGCAGGTCTTCACCATCTCTTAGGAACAGAGACAGAGGTGCTACTGGTTTCCATCTTTGTCTGACACAGTGAGTTTGGGCTGCTGCTGGGCATGCAAGTAGGTACTGTACATCTCCTCTCCATTCATCCTCACTTAGCGGGTTAAAAGGGGTGTGGAGAAAAGTCTTGACGTGCAATAAAAGTAGTTCTACAACGAAAGTAGCAAAACAGGAATCTGCTTATTGTGGGCAGCCAGTCATATTAATGTTTGCTTTGCATTATATTAATTATTTGACGTAATACCATAATCATGTTTTTGACCACATCTGAAGAACTACATTGGAAACGATATTGATATTAAACCAGACGCAGAAGCGGGACATGTTTTATTTGTTTCTCCCTCCTCCAAATGGGATTTCCCCCTCTTCCTTCTGAGCTGAGGCCAACAGCCTTCCACCGTCTCCGCTACAGATTCTACAGATGGTGGCTGGCCACTGACATTTCCCATGACCTCTTCCTGAGTCACTGGAAGTGACACTCTCTCTCGGATATTAAGGTCTTTCACACCCCTGGACACGGTAACGACACAAGCCTGGACGCTCTCGAATTCCATTAATTCATGCCAATGTTTCGACCTCAACAACCTCTCCAAGATCGGAACTCTGATGACTATTTGAGGGGTAGAAGCCATGGTGGGCATAGATGGGGAACCAAGCAGAGCTGTTATTTCTGTAACATTGCTTTATAGCCTAGTCATAAGAACCGTTGTGTGGGATTCACATGATTGGTAGTGTTCTTTCCAGCTTCACATGACTTGATTATTTTGGATAGCCTCAAGAGGCTGCTCCATGGAATAGGATAGGATTGGTTGTTAAAATATTTGAAGAGAGTATAAAAATGATTATAAAACCTATTCAGTTGTACAGTGTTTGGCCAATTATTTAGTAATGGACTGTATCATGGGAAGGAAAAAGGCAGTACCAAAAGTTTTGTTATTAATGTTCAAAATAATATAATAATTACTTAATAATTTATAACCTAATTAACAAGTTAACCACTAGGCTTGGCTGGATGACTCCACTTGAGCTCCTCCATACACCATAGACCAACAAAAAAAAAAACATACACACGTCACTGTCTTTCAAACCTGTGACAAAGTGAAAAATTTGAGGACATTTTGGGCTTTGACGGGAACACAGTGGCTCTGCATGTGGCGTTTGCAATGGAGAGGAGAGAAGGGTAGTCCCGTGTAGCTCAGTTGTAGAGCATGGCGTTTGCAACGCCAGGGTTGTGGGTTCGTTTCCCATGGGGGGCTAGTATGGGGCGGCAGGTAGCTTAGTGGTTAAGAGCGTTGTGCCAGTAACCGAGAGGTCGCTGGTTCTAATCCCCGAGCCGACAAGGTGAAAAATCTGTCGCTGTGCCCTTGAGCAAGGCACTTAACCCTAATTGCTCCTGTAAATCGCTCTGGATAAGAGCGTCTGCTAAATGACTAAAAAATGTTTAAAAAATTAACAAATAAAAATAGTATGAAAAAAAAAGAGTGTCTGCTAAATGACGTAAATGTAAGGGAGGATAGGAAGAGGGAGAGAAGAGCAGAGAGGGGCAGAGGGAGCAGATCTCAGCCCACGGACAGTGAACTCATTGTGAGCCTGTGGTCTGCTGGGCCTGGGCCAGCCTCCGCTATTGAAGGCTGATGTCGGCATTAAGGAGAGGCAATGGAGTGGAAACACTCGCCTCAGAAAACCCAGCTCCAGAGGTCGCTTTTGCTGTTAACAAAGTGGCTTTGAAGGAGGATGACCTCAGAAACCAGTTTGATATAAATAGAGGTACAACACATCAACTGGGCCGTGGTGGATAATGAAGACAAACTGGTGGTCTGTAGCTTTAATTGAGGATAGTCTAGTTTTCATCAGTTTAACAAAAAAGAGAGAGGAAAGTCTCACAATGAACTCTGATAACTTATAGCAGATGCACTCTGCAACAAATAAAGGCATCATCCAAGTGTTGTGTGGTGAGAAGCAGTATGTCAGTCAGCAGATACCAGAGTCCAAACCAGAGTAAAATGAAGATCATTGTTGGTTGGCCTGGCTCCTCCAGGGGAAGTCCCAACCGGCCACGAGACAGTGTGGACAGGGCCTATCTCACACTGTGGACTGTAGGCAGACTGCTTCACCATTACTACACCCCCTTCAGATCCCCCCTGCTGGATTAATGTAGCGACCAGACTCATTCCACACATTCCAGTTCACATCCCTGCCAGCCACGAGCCTCAAGCTCAATTCTAATGGAAAGTGTGCTCATGCTGGAATTAGAACGCATATGAGTGAGAGAAAACAGACGGGCCACGAGCATCAAAGGCATCATAGCGCGTCAAATTAGAAAGCAAGTCTATTTTTCTTGCGTCTACGTGGAGCAATTCTGGTAAAATAAGCGGATAGATTGCGTGGGGTCATTTGTAGAAAAGGGAAGATCATTACAGTTCCTCTATGCTAAGTAGACTAAAGATGTAGTTTTAAATGTATTGAGCAGTAAGCTAAGGTTTATCAGTCAAATAGGCTACATATTTGAAAACAATTGCAGCCTAACTGTGTTGATTTCGATCATAGGCATATAGACAGGCTACGGCTGGAAAACTTGAGGACTGTTTACGTAGAAGAATAAGACTTGGTTGTTTATAAACAACTCGGGTTTAGCACAGGCACGGTGGCTCCCGTAGGACATCTAAGGTGAGTCAAAAGTAACTCACAACAATAATTCCCAGGGGCTTCACAGCGAACATATATAACTGTTTATTATGGATTTTCGTTGGCATACGCTATGCCGTGTGCGCAAATTCCACGCCGTTGACGGGCGTCTCTTCTTCACTCTAGACTCGAAGGCAGAATGCAAGCCTCTCGTTCACATTTACTATATGGATGGACGACACTTGTACTGATCATGTATGGACAAATACCTGGCCATGTACGAAGAACACCTGTACTGACCATGAATGGACAAATACCTGGCCATGTACGAAGAAAACTTGTACTGATCATGTATTGACAAATACCTGGCCATGTACGAAGAACACCTGTACTGACCATGTATGGACAAATACCTGGCCATGTACAAAGAACACCTGTACTGACCATGTATGGACAAATACCTGGCCATGTACGAAGAACACCTGTACTGACCATGTATGGACAAATACCTGGCCATGTAGAAGAACACCTGTACTGACCATGTATTGACAAATACCTGGCCATGTACGAAGAACACCTGTACTGACCATGTATGGACAAATACCTGGCCATGTAGAAGAACACCTGTGCTGACCATATATTGACAAATACCTGGCCATGTACAAAGAACACCTGTACTGACCATGTATGGACAAATACCTGGCCATGTAGAAGAACACCTGTGCAGACCATATATTGACAATACCTGGCCATGTACGAAGAACACCTGTACTGACCATGTATTGACAAATACCTGGCCATATACGGAAAAGAACACCTGTGCTGACCATATATGGACAAATACCTGGCCATATATGGAAAACACCTGTGCTGAACATGTGTGGACTGCTCCATCCATTTGACTGACTGAGGAACATTGGGTGTTTACAGCCTTTCCGCATTAAAATGAGATGTGGGTTTTGTTGCCTTGGCGTGCACATTCAGAAGGAATAGGCCCAACATCATAAAACTTTGTTGACAGTTTGACTGTAATGCAGCAAGCTGGGGAGCGAAGGATTGCTGGAATTGGCCAATTTTGCAGTCTACAGTGTGTGTAGAGGCATGGAAAACCTATCCCATTAAAGCATTAGAGTGGCCTGTTTATTAGTATAACACCTCAGGAGCAGTTCTAAGCCTGTATATCGGGCAGGACTCCAGCAGTGCTTAAGGGTCTAGTAAAATTATACTGTATTTACACTGAGTGTACAAAACATTACACTTTCCATGACATAAGACTAACCAAGTGAATCCAGGTGAAAGCTATGATCCCTTATTGATGTCACCTGTTAAATCCACGTCAATCAATGTAGATGAAGGGGAAGAGACAGGTTAAAGAAGGAATTTTAAGCATTGCGACAATTGAGACATGGATTGTGAATGTGTGCCATTCAGAGGGTGAATGGGCAAGACAAAATATTTAAGTGCCTTTGAACAGGGTATGGTAGTAGGTGCCAGGTGCACCGGTTTGAGTGTGTCAAGGACTGCATTGCTGCTGGGTTTTTCACACTCAACAGTTTCCCGTGTGTATCAAGAATGGTCCACCACCCAAAGAACATCCAGTCAACTTGACGCAACGGTGGGAAGCATTGGAGTCAACATGGGCCAGCATTCCTGTGGAACGTTTTCGACACCTAATACAGTGAGGGAAAAAAGTATTTGATCCCCTGCTGATTTTGTACGTTTGCCCACTGACAAAGAAATTATCAGTCTATAATTTTAATGGTAGGTTTATTTGAACAGTGAGAGACAGAATAACAACAAAGAAATCATGTCAAAAATGTTATCAATTGATTTGCATTTTAATGAGGGAAATAAGTATTTGACCCCTCTGCAAAACATGACTTAGTACTTGGTGGCAAAACCCTTGTTGGCAATCACAGAGGTCAGACGTTTCTTGTAGTTGGCCACCAGGTTTGCACACATCTCAGGAGGGATTTTGTCCCACTCCTCTTTGCAGATCTTCTCCAAGTCATTAAGGTTTCGAGGCTGACGTTTGGCAACTCGAACCTTCAACTCCCTCCACAGATTTTCTATGGGATTAAGGTCTGGAGACTGGCTAGGCCACTCCAGGACCATAATGTGCTTCTTCTTGAGCCACTCCTTTGTTGCCTTGGCCGTGTGTTATGGGTCATTGTCATGCTGGAATACCCACCCACGACCCATTTTCAATGCCCTGGATGAGTGAAGGAGGTTCTCACCCAAGATTTGACGGTACATGGCCTCGTCCCTTTGATGCGGTGAAGTTGTCCTGTCCCATTAGCAGAAAAACACTCCCAAAGGCATAATGGTTCCACCTCCATGTTTGACGGTGGGGATGGTGTTCTTGGGGTCATGGGCAGCATTCCTCCTCCTCCAAACACAGCGAGTTGAGTTGATGCCAAAGAGCTCCATTTTGGTCTCATCTGACCACAACACTTTCACCCAGTTCTCCTCTGAATCATTCAGATGTTCATAGGCAAACTTCAGACGAGCATGTACAGTGAGGGAAAAATGTATTTGATCCCCTGCTGATTTTGTACGTTTGCCCACTGACAAAGATATGATCAGTCTATAATTTTAATGGTAGGTTTATTTGAACAGTGAGAGACAGAATAACAACAAAAATATCCAGAAAAACGCATGTCAAAAATGTTATAAATTGATTTGCATTTTAATGAGGGAAATAAGTATTTGACCCTCTGCAAAAACATGACTTAGTACTTGGTGGCAAAACCCTTTGTTGGCAATCACACAGGTCAGACGTTTCTTGTAGTTGGCCACCAGGTTTGCACACATCTGTTGAGGGATTTTGTCCCACTCCTCTTTGCAGATGTTCTCCTAGTCATTAAGGTTTCGAGGCTGACGTTTGGCAACTCGAACCTTCAGCTCCCTCCAAAGATTTTCTATGGGATTAAGGTCTGGAGACTGGCTAGGCCACTCCAGGACCTTAATGTGCTTCTTCTTGAGCCACTCCTTTGTTGCCTTGGCCGTGTGTTTTGGGATCATTGTCATGCTGGAAGACCCATCCACGACCCATTTTCAATGCCCTGAGAGGTTCTCACCAAGATGAGTACATGGCCCGTTTCCCTTTGATGCGGTGAAGTTGTCCTGTCCCCATTAGCAGAAAAACACCCCCAAAGCATGATGTTTCCACCTCCATGCTTGACGGTGGGGATGGTGTTCTTGGGGTGCATAGGCAGCATTTCTTGTCATCCAAACACGGCGAGTTGAGTTGTTGCCAAAGAGCTCGATTTTGTTCTCATCTGACCATAGACACTTTCACCCAGTTCTCCTCTGAATCATTCAGATGTTCATTGGCAAACTTCAGACGGCCCTGTATATGTGCTATCTTGAGCAGGGGGACCTTCGGGCGCTGCAGGATTTCAGTCCTTCACGGCGTAGTGTGTTACCAATTGTTTCTTGGTGACTATGGTCCCAGCTGCCTCTGAGGTCATTGACAAGATCCTCCCGTGTAGTTCTGGGCTGATTCCTCACCGTTCTCATGATCATTGCAACTCCACGAGGTGAGATCTTGCATGGAGCCCCAGGCCGAGGGAGATTGACAGTTATTTTGTGTTTCTTCCATTTGCGAATAATTGCACCAACTGTTTTCACCTTCTCACCAAGCTGCTTGGCGATGGTAAGCTGCTTGGCGATGGTCTTGTAGCCCATTCCAGCCTTGTTTAGGTCTACAATCTTGTCCCTGACATCCTTGGAGAGCTCTTTGGTCTTGGCCATGGTGGAGAGTTTGGAATCTGATTGATTGATTGCCTCTGTGGACAGGTGTCTTTTATACAGGTAACAAACTGAGATTAGGAGCACTCCCTTTAAGAGTGTGCTCCTAATCTCAGCTCGTTACCTGTATAAAAGACACCTGGGAGCCAGAAATCTTTCTGATTGAGAGGGGGTGAAATACTTATTTCCCTCATTAACATGGAAATCAATTTATAACATTTTTGACATCCATTTTTCTGGATTTTTTTGTTGTTATTCTGTCTCTCACTGTTCAAATTAACCTACCATTAAAATTATAGACTGATCATTTCTTTGTCAGTGGGCAAACGTACAAAATCAGCAGGGAATCAAATACTTTTTTCCCTCACTGTATAGGTCATGCCCTGACAAATTGAGGCTGTTCTGAGAGCAAAAGGGGGTGGAAATCAATATTAGGAAGGTTTTCCTAATGTTTTGTAAACTCAGTGTATGTTCTCTTTGACATAGCCTTCATGCACCAATCATCTCCCCTTTCTGTTACTGTCTCATTATAAAACTGTGATTGGTTGAGGCATTATGATTGGTTGAGAGGCGTTCTAAGCCTGCAAAGCTGTCTTCGACAGCAAACAGCTGGCAGGCGGTAGGGATTTTTGCACTGTTCCTCTGTGCCTGGTCCCTGTTAGCCGTCATCTGTGCTTAAAGCAGTCAAGATAACACTCACAAAGACAAACACTGAAGAGTGGCTGCTTGTGAATGGGGTCTAAGAGGCAAAGCCCTTGGCCCCTGAAACGGCCATTAAACAGCAGTGGCAGGGCTTCTGATATGGGCAGAACCAGGAGTTGGTCCTCAGCCACTGACATCGACTTACAGATGGGAAAAAAATACATAATAATATAACATTTTTGACATGCGTTTTTCTGGATTTTGTTGTTGTTATTCTGTCTCTCACTGTTCAAATAAATCTACTATTAAAATTATAGACTGATCATTTCTTTGTCAGTGGGCAAACGTACAAAATCAGCAGGGGATCAAATACCTTTTTCCCTCACTGTATCTTTTCCCCTATTGCGAGACTGACCTGAGGGAAAGACCCAGCAGTTGAAAGTCTGTGACAAAAAAGTTGCCTATTATTAAGAGCTTACCAAGGCCCTGAGGACATTGAACAGGGCTCATTTACTGTATGCTAGCTCTGCCAAAAGCCAATCCATGCTGGATGACAACACAGAGAGGAATTCTCACTGTGAGCACGGCACATTGCATATTTCTTTCAGATGAGTGGACAGCCAATGTGGCTCAGGCCACATGAGAAACAGAACCAGCTGTCCCGAGACGGGACATCGACCAACCGCACCGCGCAGGAATTTGGCGGGTAGTGGTTTGAAGTGATGTTTCATTAGTCACACAAACTGAGGGACTGATTGTGACCTCATCTACAGCCTCCCGGAGAGAGGCCAGCCACAAGACTACCTGCCGGACCGTCAGAAAGCCCCCTTAGAGCACTGGAGACCGCATTCCTTTAACGACCAGGGCTCAGTCCAAGCCAAGGCCAAAACAAATGGGAGAAAGAGGGTCTGGGGCTCCTGATAGGAATACAATGGCTTCAGGAGCCAAGATGAAAGGTGCTTCAAAGGGAGAAGCATATGTAGCATACTGAACACTTTGGACGCCATGGAACGTTGAGAGGGTTCTTGTGGACGTCACTTAGACAGAGGTGACATTTCCCATCCCTTGTATCGTTCAATCCAGCCCTGACCGAGGCTGAATTCCACAGGTGAGATCAAACGGATTCCTCAATGTTCTAACATCATTCCTCTCTCTCTATCCTCAAATTGTCACTACAGAACCCAAATCCTTACACAACAGAAAAGGGATGACTTGGCTATAGCTGCAGTCAGTCTCACCCTGCCCAGGACAGAAAAGGAAACGGGTAATCGGCAAGTCTTGCCTTCTCAGTGTCCTGTGTGGCTTCCTTCCTCCCACACCCAGGGTCATTAGGGAGTCCACTCAGCCTCCTCCCGCCTCCGCAGACAATGATTTATTCTTAATTCACCCAGAGGATATACAGCACCCCAATGGCCACCCCTGAATCCCTTGCCATTTAGTGTGGGAAGAAGAAGAGATTTATAATGAGACATCTAAGAAGAAAGAAGTAGTCTTATAATAAAAAAATAATATTTTTTCTCACAATCAGTGGGAAGCAATTCAATTAGGAAATGGAAGACATACAAGACCACTGATAATCTCCTCGATCTGGGGCTCCACACAAGATCTCACCCCGTGGGGTCAAAATGATCACAAGAACGGTGAGCAAAAAATCCCAGAACCACATGGGGGGACCTAGTGAATGACCTGCAGAGAGCTGGGACCAAAGTAACAAAGCCTACCATCAGTAACACACTACGCCGCCAGGGGACTCAAATCCTGCAGTGCAAGACGTGTCCCCCTGCTTAAGCCAGTACATGTCCAGGCCCGTCTGAAGTTTGCTAGAGTGAATTTGGATGATCCAGAAGAGGATTGGGGAGAATGTCATATGGTCAGATGAAACCAAAATAGAACTTTTTGGTCAAAACTCAACTCGTCGTGTTTGGAGGACAAAGAATGCTGAGTTGCATCCAAAGAACACCATACCTACTGTGAAGCATGGGGGTGGAAACATCATGCTTTGGGGCTGTTTTTCTGCAAAGGGACCAGGACGACTGATCCGTGTAAAGGAAAGAATGAATGGGGCCATGTATCGTGAGATTTTGAGAGAAAACCTCCCTTCCATCAGCAAGGGCATTGAAGATGAAACGTGGCTGGGTCTTTCAGCATGACAATGATCCCAAACACACCGCCCGGGCAACGAAGGAGTGGCTTCGTAAGAAGCATTTCAAGGTCCTGGAGTGGCCTAGCCAGTCTCCAGATCTCAACCCCATAGAAAATCTTTGGAGGGAGTTGAAAGTCCGTGTTGCCCAGCGACAGCCCCAAAACATCACTGCTCTAGAGGAGATCTGCATGGAGGAATGGGCCATAATACCAGCAACAGTGTGTGAAAACCTTGTGAAGACTTACAGAAAACGTTTGACCTGTGTCATTGCCAACAAAGGGTATATAACAAAGTATTGAGAAACTTTTGTTATTGACCAAATACTTATTTTCCACCATAATTTGCAAATAAATTCATAAAAAATCCTACAATGTGATTTTCTGGATTTATTTTTCTCATTTTGTCTGTCATAGTTGACATGTACCTATGATGAAAATTACAGGCCTCTCTCATCTTTTTAAGTGGGAGAACTTGCACAATTGGTGGCTGACTAAATACTTTTTTCCCCACTGTAACTGTAATGGCCAGCAGAGAGAGGTTTGGTCACCGCAATAAACACTTAAAAGTTCAAGGGGATATTCTCTAGCTTCATCAATGTGGTACAAAGTAGCGTTAGTATAATGATGGTGGAGTGTTGGCATAGTGATGATGGATAATTTGGCTCCGCTGGCTTAATGCCAGCTTTTTTGAAGAACCTTAGAGGAGAAGGGCCATAGAAATAGATCATTGTCAGCATATTCCAGAACTTTATAGGTTTATGACATCAACCACGCTCGTATTATATCTCTAGGGAAAATGGCTGTGTGCTGCAGTATTGCCGGGCCTGCCGTGGATCTCAGGGGAGGCTATAGAAACAGCTAGACCTCTGCTCTGTCTGGAGGGCACGGTCATTCAGGTGCTCAGACTGCAGAGTGTCTGCAGGGACATCCTTCCCATGTTTGGCTGGAAAAATCAGAGGAGTGCTGAATCTGCTGAATCCATAACATATGAGAAAAGCAACAGAGCAGGCTAACTCAATCCATGCTGTTCCAACTATTAGGCTAATAAAAATCCCATGGTCCACTCTTGGGAAAAAAGGTGCTATCTAGAACCTAAAAGGGTTATTCAGCTGTGCCCATAGGAGAACCCTTTGAAGAACCCTTGTTGGTTCCAGGTAGAACCCGTTTGGTTCCAACTAGAACCGCTTTGGGTTCCATGTAGAACCCTTTCCACAGAGGTTTCTACATGGAACCAAAAATGGTTCTACATGGAACCAAAAAGGGTTCTCCTATGGGGACAGCCGAAGAACCCTCTTGGAACCCTTTTTTCTAAGTGTAGAGGAAATGAGGGATTGAATTTGATTAATTACATTAAACAGTACGATAATTCATCTAGTACTTTCAGCATCCAGAACTGCAACTGGTCAATGTTCTTCTGAACCAGGTAAAAGCAAGAGAACAATCACCAAAACAACAGATTCAGAAAATTATATCAAGCCTGTATTTTCTTGGCTCCACTTGGAATTCCTTAAAAAATGTAGCAGGTCTGTTTTTCAATAGATTAACAATAATCTCTGTGTGTACTCAGTGTGTTCTAGTACTCACAGGATGGACGAGGCGGGCTAGGCACAAAGCCTTGGATTTTTTTCAAAATAACTTTGGCCATGAAAACCATTACAGGTCTTATTGGTACCAGGTGGATCAAGGGATGCAGTGGGTCCAATATCGTACACACTAGGCCTACATTGTAATAACACAGCCACAATCACTTTGAGTCTAGACCGTACATTGTACATGAGGTCTCCATCCACAGAAACGTTCCTCCACACCATTTACTTAACATTTCTTCATCTTTGAGACTATTATCAAAATACATTAGTTATTGTCCTTTGCACACATTTTATTTGATTGATTCATTTAGTGATGGAGAGGGTTCCTATGAGAGAAATGTAGGCTTATTGCTCAATGCTTATGAGAATATAGATCTGCCTTGAGTAGACCTAATGGCCTATTCAAAAACAAGGGAGAGTCCTTACAGAGGCCATTCTTCTCTTCACTCTCACAAAGCCTTTCTGTTGGACAACTATGTTGCTGAGGGACAGTGTTGCCGTTGATGCAAGTCGAGTCCACTCTTGAAATCCCCATGCTGACATGGCCGTTTCTTCTCCCAACTAACACATGGTTTCATTCAAGAGAACATCAGCGCTTTGCGTTTCTTAAGTTCCAGAAATGTTCAAATTAGCCCCTTTTTAACTGACTGGACGCCATCAGTCCAGAGCAACGAGGAGATTATGGAAAGTATCTGGAGAAGTAATCAATGGCAGATGTGTGGGTCTAGTTGTGGTGGGGGGAGGCCTAGTTAAACAACCCAGACTTTGTAACGTTACACCTCATTTAACCCTCCATCTGGCCATAGACTGGCATCTCAGAAATGCTGGGATAATGACTGACAATTTAGCCATTAACTTGATTTGACTATCTGGAAGTTGACTTCCTTGGATGAAGATGTGAGGCCTAAAAACTGTGAAGATGACAAACTGCCCAGGGACTACAGATGAAAATTTGCCGGCTGGCTAAATCTGGCACAGTTGCAGAAATGTTGACCAATGTGCATTGTTCATGTTAAGTACACTTACCTAATAAATGACATGAAGCAAATGCCTGTTCCTCGTGGCTAAATTTGAATGTCCAAAGTGGTGTGATACTATCACCACTATCACAACATTTAGGGATGCAATCATGGCACTGAGATAATGCCGTGATGATATCCATAACACTATGCAGTGATCCAGTGACATTTTCATACAATCAGTACATTTACATTTACATTTTAGTCATTTAGCAGACGCTCTTATCCAGAGCGACTTACAGTTAGTGAGTGCATACATTATTTTTATTTTTATTTTTTCATACTGGCCCCCCGTGGGAATCGAACCCACAACCCTGGCGTTGCAAACGCCATGCTCTACCATCCCTGCCGGCCATTCCCTCCCCTACCCCGGACGACGCTGGGCCAATTGTGCGCCGCCCCATGGGTCTCCCGGTCGCGGCCGGCTACGACAGAGCCTGGATTCGAACCAGGATCTCTAGTGGCACAGCTAGCACTACGATGCAGTGCCTTAGACCACTGCGCCAGGGTACCAGCGCCTAATCACTGAACTGAATCAGGTTATAGACCTGCTCAGGGGCAGAGCAGCAGCTGGCATCCGCTAATCTCCAACCTACAAACCTCCTTTTGAGCCAAACCGCTGGTTGGCTGGTTAGCCATGATGACTATACTTGCGATGACTACCACTGCGACAAGCCTGCATAAAAGTGCATAGGAACTGCAGGTCCTGAGAGGTATCCTTTCATTTCTAAATTGGTTATTGGTAGAAACCGATGCCTCATTTAAATGGGTGAAATGAAGCGAAAAAAAACAAATTATTTGGATTTGGAATGGCACTTATTCCAAGTTCAAGTCTCCAGTCCCTGCCCCCCACCCCTGCATCCATGCAGATACTCAGGGTGTGAGAAAGCTGGAAGGTGTGAAGGGGGTAATGGGAAAAACTCACTGGGTCATGGGAAAGGCAACAAAAGTATGATTGGGGAAGCACTATGTATTTGCATGCACATGCAATGTCCGATAGTGGCATTACCACATGAGGTAAAGTACTTCCAACCAGTGTCTTTGGAGAGATTCTTCAGAGGACACTACTTGAGGTGTCAATGCACACATTCTCCACACTGAGAGGGAGCTTCCTCCTTGTCTACACTGACACTAGGCAGGGCCTGCATGACGGGACTGCCCAACTCGTCACAACCAACCCCCCACTGGACGGACAAGCCCTCGCCACAAAGAGACAAAAGGTCCCATTGTGCTGCCAAATGCAGGTCACCCTCTCTGCTCTCACTGGTCTGGTCCCAGTCACAGCTCCCAGCCTGGGGTGCCTCCCAGCTATTTCAGGCAGAGGGAAAGAGAGACAACTCTCTCAGACATCTCTCTATGATGTCTGTTGTGACAGTCATGGGATGGTGCTCCATGATGTGCATTCACACCAATCGCACAGCCTTATTGACATCCAGAGTTTGTCCATTGATAGTGTAGCTGGGGAGCTGCCCCTCACCCCAAGATCCAGAAAAAGAGTTAAGAGGTCAAGAGGAGCTGTGCAAATACAAACACACGCTGGTGTAAAAGATGGGGATAAATTTGAGTGGGAGAGAAAGGTGGACTGGGAAGGATTGTTTGCTGCCTGGAATGATATGTTGGTTTAGTCAGGTGTCTGGGACAGGACAGATAACAGGTGTCTGGGACAGGACAGATAATGTGGCGATTTCTACTTGGAGTATCAAATACAAAAGACATCAAATAAACCAAATGCCAACGGACAAAAATGTGATCAACAAATTCCAAGAAAAAAACGAGCTGTTCAGAGAAAGCCAAGAACCTTGGCAATTAGGGTGTAAAGCAATGGAAAAAGATGGAGCATGTGGTTTGAAAGTACCGATAGGTTATTGGCACTAGAATGGTGGAGTGAGATAGAGAAATGGGTGCTTTCTTTAAGCAGCTTCTTGTAAATCAGTTCTGCCCGTCCCTATTTTTCCACCGATGTGAGGAATATGAGCTTATGCAGGCTTCTCCTGCTGGGAAGAACCTATAGGCTAGTTGACGCTGTAGGAGATAAGTTCTCGCTCATCACGAACCCCTGGAAGACTTATGGTTGAGAAAAACCAACCCAAATTGGATGAAGTATATTATAAACTGGATTTAACATCACATATAGGATTGTGAATCTACTTAAGTCACATGGATTCGACCTTCTTGAGTTCTGGAATCAGATGCAATTCTAATAAAGCTTTTGGTGTATGTTTTTCTTCACTCAACACTTGCGGTGTATTAACATACTCTGACCAGACAAAGTCAAGGCCTCTGGCAATCTGAAGAGGACTGAAATGGATTATCTCTGCAGTGACTAAAGGCTTTGGGTTCTCAGGCTGAGATTTAGACCCAGGACCTCTCATTGGTGCTTATAGCCCATAGTGGTGCTGATAGCCAGAAGTGCATAGTTCTGAGGTTCTGAGGTATCAGAAGAAAAAACTGTCGTCCTTCACTTCCCCTTTCCACTGTGCTCCCACGTTCCAGACATTGCTTGCAAAATTAATTTCTCTCTGGAGGTGGAAATATAAACAGAGAAATAAGACCAGCTCCTTTGGAACAGTTTCCACAGAGGCCTTTATGATGCCATTTGATACCATAATGCTTGAGATGCATGAATTTAGGGCAACTACTACATAATACAGAGTTGGCCAGTGCACTAAATCAAAATAATTGGGGGTGACTTTAGTATGCAACAAACCATGGTTCAGCTGATGGTTCCAATTTAGCCTTCTAGTGAAATGAATGGTCCCTAAAGTTGTTGAGACTGAGTAGTAATCCCTTCAATCACAGGGCGACTGTTAAACAACTTTTACGAGCATTGGCAACACGTGGTGTGTTTTGTTTTGGTAACTTGAGATCGAAAGCCTTGAGTATTGTAACAGTAGAGCTAACTGAGATGCCCTGCCAAATGCAACAGGGGGAAAAAATACATTTTGACAATTTACAGTAGGACAAATAAAATCAAATACAACTAAAATGATGATATAAAAGGCCTAATATTATCCTGTCACCTCTTGTTGGCAGGCCTGCGCGGCCCGACGCCACTAGCCACTGCCGGCTCATATATCATCATTCATTTGTCTTGTCTTGTGAATTAAAAGTTATCCCCTCATTAGTCTGTGTATAAGTGTGCTTGTCCGTGATGTATTGTGAGAATAGTGTAGGGTGGAGCACTCTCCCGTATTGCGGTAGATATTTCTCTTGTGCCTTTATATTGTTGGAGTATCCCATACTGTGTATTGCCAGGGTAGATAGTTTCCCCTGTGCCTGTTTCCGTGTGTCGCTATCCAGCGTATTTGTGTACGACGGAATAAACTCTGTATTCGGTGATTTACCCTCCTGCGCCTGACTCCTTCTATCACACTCATCACAATCCCCTAGCAACAGTTTAAATTGAAACACAACAACAACATCTAGCCCTTGGGGAACCGGCAATGTACAATTAACATGACAAATTATCCAATCAGGCTCCACTTAACATCACAGACCTGGGAGATAAGTGCACCTGCCACAGTGGAAACAAGGCTGTCCTAATAAATACCTACCGGTTGAGTGCCTCTCAACCGAACAACAACAACAGCCTTAATCCCAATACAACCAGTTAAATTGGCTTTGACTTTCTGGTTCCAGTAGACTGAATCAGATCATTCATACAATTTCACTGTGTAGCAAACATATGCGCATATTTTGTGCATTGAGATAAAGGGAAGCGATATCCATAACCAATTGAGACTTACCTTGGAGCATGCATCTGTACGCAGACTCTGAGATGGCGTAGATGTGAGGGGGCATCTCGTGTCTCTTCTTGCCCCTGTACATCTCAATGATGTTCTCCGAGTAGATGGGCAGGTTTTTGTAGGGGTTTATCACCACACAGAAGAGGCCAGAGTACGTCTGCAGGAGAGAGAAGATAATGTCATTCAGTGTGAAAAACGGGAATCCGAAGACGCATATCATTTTATATCATGTTAAAAAAAAATAATAATACAGGTTTGCCAGGTAAAGAGAAACCATCATGTAAACCATCATGGGCACAGTCAGCCTTCATGTAATGAGAAAGATCTAACAAATCCCTTCAGTCCCCCACAGGGAATCACTACTATCACTAGTCGCTAATGATGATGAAGCAATCATTGCCCTTTTTTCCCTCTCCCTTGTGGGGTTGAAAAGGAGTGTGAACTGCTTAGTGGACAGAGACTACGCACAAACAGAGTAATAGCCTGACCTTGGCTTGTATGGTGGTGTACGGACAGTGAAGATGTGAAAAGATACATACAGGTAGAGTAGAGGGAGAGCGAGAACAAAGTTTGTTGCTTGTCTGTATCCAAATAGCCTAATGATAAGGTTGACCTTCAGTTTGCTACAGGCACTGAGATTAAAACATTATCATCATAATGATTATGCATCATAAAGCCACTGTGCCCAATGGCTGGGATTTATTTTCCCTTATCTCTCACTCTCCCCCTGACCTCCAAAAACTGGTCATTCAGAAAGCAGTCACTGTGATATAGATGCTGCTAGGTGGATGGCTGCCAAAGTCCTGTACCATTTAAGATTCCTCCCACATGGCACTCTCGGCTTCCTTCTCCTCTGCCTCCAACTCATTGCATCCGGCTGAGAGGGTGGCTCCTTATTCAGTGCAGTGAGGGATGCTGCTGCACACAGTCCAATGCACTCAAGTCAAGGAATGAGTTACGCTGTTTGTGATGCATTGTAATAACCCTAAATGGAGAGCAACAAATCTGATCTCTTTAACAGTAATGCAGATCTCTAAATGGGGGTCGAGGCAGTTGCGTACAAAACTGCCATATCATCCCTGCAGTGTCAGAGTCAGACGGGGGGGGGTGGCAGGCCGGTGGGCAGGCCAGGAGAGGGTTAATCCCTGTCTACAGTCTGCCGGCCGGGATATTGCATTAACCGAGTCAGAGAGGGGGGACGGGTGACTATGCAAAAGGGTCCATTACCCAATCAGCCTTTCTCTCTCTGTCCATGCACCCTTTCTCTCCATCTCTCAGTCCCTCTCTCTTGGTCAGCCCAAGCTTGGCTGGGCGGCAGAGGCACATTCCTGTAATCATGTTGTCTGTGTGTTGGGGTAGGGGAGGCAGAAGACAGGGGGCTGCAGAGGGGCCCAAGGTCGGCTAACCCAGTTGCTGAGCTGGAACAATGGCGGTGTGGCTGCGGCATGCTGGTGGGGGGGGGGGGGGGGTGTAGCAGCGGGGTCCTAGTCTAAAGACTCTTGCAAAGCTTGACACCACGGCTGTCGCCTGGCTGGAGCGGGCAGTGCGATTGTGAGTCATACACACTCCTTCTCCTCAGGAGAAAAAAAAGCAACGTGTCTGCTCGCACACAAGCTACAGTTGAAGTCGGAAGTTTACATACACCTAGGCTGGAGTCATTAAAACTTGTTTTTCAACCACTCCACAAATTTCTTGTTAACAAACTATAGTTTTGGCAAGTCGGTTAGGACATCTACTTTGTGGATGACAAAAAGTAATTTTTCCAACAATTGTTTACAGACAGATTATTTCACTTATAATTCACTGTATCACAATTCCAGTGGATCAGAAGTTTACATACACTAAGTTGACTGTGCCTTTAAACAGCTTGGAAAATTCCAGAAAATGATGTTATGGCTTTAGAAGCTTCTGATAGGCTAATTGACATAATTTTTGTCAATTGGAGGTGGACCTGTGGATGTATTTCAAGGCCTACCATCAAACTCAGTGCCTCTTTGCTTGACATCATGGGAAAATCTAAAGAAATAAGACCTCCACAAGTCTGGTTCATCCTTGGGAGCAATTTCCAAACGCCTGAAGGTATCACGTTCATCTGTACAAACAATAGTACGCAAGTATAAACACTAACGCAGCCATCATACCGCTCAGGAAGGAGACGCGTTCTGTCTCCTAGAGATGAACGTACTTTGATGCGAAAAGTGCAAATCAATCTCAGAACAACAGCAAAGGACCTTGTGAAGATGCTGGAGGAAACCGGTATAAAAGTATCTATATCCACAGTAAAACGAGTCCTATATCGACATAACCGGAAAGGCCGCTCAGAAAGGAAGAAGCCACTACTCCAAAACCGCCATAAAAAAGCCAGACTACGGTTTGCAACTGCACATGGGGAAAAAGATCGTACTTTTTGGAGAAATGTCCTCTGCCCTAATGAAACAAAAATAGAACTGTTTGGCCATAATGACCATCGTTATGTTTGGAGGAAACAGGGGGTATCTTGCAAGCTGAAGAACACCATCCCAACCGTGAAGCACGGGGGTGGCAGCATCACTGTGGGGTGCTTGCTGCAGGAGGGACTGGTGCACTTCACAAAAATAGATGGCATCATGAGGAAGGAAAATTATGTGGATATATTGAAAGAACATCTCAAGACATCAGTCAGGGAAGTTAAAGCTTGATCGTAAATGGGTCTTCCAAATGGACAATGACCCCAAGCATACTTCCAAAGTTGTGGCAAAATGGCTTAAGGACAACAAAGTCAAGGTATTGGAGCGGCCATCACAAAGCCCTGACCTCAATCCTATAGAAAATTTGTCGGCAGAACTGAAAAAGTGTGTGCGAGCAAGGAGGCCTACAAACCTGACTCAGTTACACCAGCTCTGTCAGGAGGAATGGGCCAAAATTCACCCAACTTATTGTGGGAAGCTTGTGGAAGGCTACCTGAAACGTTTGACCCAAATTAAACAATTAAAAGCCAATGCTACCAAATAATAATTGAGTGTATGTAAACTTCTGACCCACTGGGAATGTGATGAAAGAAATAAAAGCTGAAATAAATCATTCTCTTTACTATTATTCTGACATTTCACATTCTTAAAATAAAGTGGTGATCCTAACTGACCTAAGACAGGGAATTATTACTAGGATTAAATGTCAGGAATTGTGAAAAAATGAGTTTAAATGCATTTGGCTAAGGTGTATGTAAACTTCCGACTTCAACTGTAGCTGCTACGCCTCTTACCACAGGGGACTTTTATTGTACTGTATTTGGCTGCAGCATGACTGGTGCTTGTGGAATTGTGTTATATGGTATAAAAATAATGCCAATATGCTGAAGGTCATGGTGAATGGAAATGAGCCAATCACCATCACCATGCAGAATGTGATGAACGGTCACTTTGAGACGACACGTGGTGCAGTGATTTTGGGGGATATCATGGTGTGCATTAGGGGAGGGGTGGGTAGGTCACCAGATGGCCAGTCTTTCATATGTACACAGACAGATCCCTCCGACAGACAGAGATATGCTCTAGCCTGGTCATGGGCCAGCCACAGCAACAACAAGCTCAGGAGGAAGCAGAGATTTGTTGTTTAACCAAAATCAAATCAATGTTTACGCAGGTGTTATAGCGGTGCAGTGAAATGCTTATGTTACTAGCTCCTAACAATGCAGTCAAATGTCAAACAATAAAAATGTAAAGAAAAATACACAAACAAAAAGGAAGGAATCAAGAACGGCGGGATGAATGTTCTTGAGTCACATTGGGGGACTAGGTAGCTTTTTGGAGAGAAAAAAATGATGGATGCAAGGGTCACTAGCAGGGGGTATGTGGCTACACAGGGGTAACTAACATTCTGGTGCGATTAATCTTGGTGCACTGGTCGAGGAGTATGGAGTTATGGAAGAGATTCCTGCGGAATCCACAGATCCCCACATATTTGGAAGCCTCACCTTTAGCTGGAAGCAGAGTAGGGCCAGGTGGCACACCACACCACCTTTAACCCCTTCCCCTTGCCCCCCACAGTGGGCGCAGCGCCAGGCAGACGGATCAGCGCCCGGCCGGCCGGCCGGCGCAGCCCAGACCAGACCCACAGGCAGCAGCAGGGTCGGGGAGAGAGATGACTCAGCTGCCAGTACTGGATGGCAGCCCCTGGGGAGTACTTGGGGGATTAGTGGGGCTCTGGGTCTGCAAATGGGGCAAGACGTGTAGGAGGTATATGAAGGGAGGGAGGCCTGGGCCAAGAACCTGTCCCTCGCTCTCTCAATACAGTACAGACTGGGGTGAGACGCCTAGCTACAAGAGCCCCAGCCAAGAGCATATATGTCTCACACAGCACAGTGCCGTAGATGGAGGGAGGCGTGGGCCAAGAACCTGTCTCTCAGTACAGCAAAGTATTGTACCCAGATAGCCAGGCTGTGGTTAACAACAGAGAACTCTGACACAGTTGACTAGATTCCCAGTTCTCCGGAAATGTCCAAGTGGTCCCCCATGCCAAGCCCAAGCTGAGCGTAGCTGAGCAACGGCAAGAGTTGAGGGCCTCTCCATTGAGAGAGTGGATGTTTCATTCTCATTCTCAACATTGTTCTGTCTGTGAAGCTTAGCTCAGTGCCACTCCGTTTTTATTGTCATAGCATATTGAAAAGAGGCGATGATTATGGAGAATAGGATTTTCAAAGGGTTTAGAGAGAGAATGGTCTAATTTCGTTCACAATGAGCAGTGCTTCATTTCCAGTGCTCCAATAGCATTGGGGTCTGAGTGTGGGAGGAGACCAACGGCGCACTAGCGCAGAGCAAGCAGTTCTGCTCCATCTACACAGTGTGTGTGTGTGTGTGTGTGTG